>NW_018397297.1:142874-143065 GCF_002168275.2 Theobroma umbraticum
TCTATTTCCTTAATCACCCCTTATGGGATCCGAAAAAGAGACGCACAATGCAATGACAAATTAGCAAACACTGATCTTAATATTGATACCTTATCTCTTATGGATAATAAAAGCTTAACTTTTTAGAAAAACTATCCATTATCTTAAGGTTTTTATATTATTAAATTTAAAGTTTTGCATTCTTGTGTAGA
>NW_018397297.1:143317-143437 GCF_002168275.2 Theobroma umbraticum
TTCCCATCATCACCTTTACCTCATCACTGATTCTTTACAAATTGCCATAAGCCATCAATACCTAAGATCAATAGGTTAGGAATGCCTCTTTCTCGCTTTCTCTTTTTTGTTAATTACCAG
>NW_018397297.1:143824-144040 GCF_002168275.2 Theobroma umbraticum
TTCATTAATATAATGAAAAGGGTATCCTCATTACAAAAATGAAGTCTACGATTAGATGGATAAACCAAAGATAACCTAGTAACCATCGAACTTTCAATACCTAAAATATTAAAACACTGAAAACAACCACCAATTTCCAAAGTTGAATACAACATAAACCACAATAATACCTTCATTGCTAGAAAGCAACACTATTTACAACCAAGCACATAACCA
>NW_018397297.1:144096-144246 GCF_002168275.2 Theobroma umbraticum
AGAACCTTGTCATTAGCATTTACCAAAAATTGAGAAAATCAACCAGTAACACATATACAAGACTAGCAAATTCCCTTTCAAATTAAATCATGAAATAATTGAAAGCACCATCCTTAAGGAGAAATATGAATAAAATCATTCTCTTATGAC
>NW_018397297.1:144569-144698 GCF_002168275.2 Theobroma umbraticum
GAAAACATAACCATAATTTTAGAGAAATCATTCCTCATAACCCCATTGATACTTCCCTCCCTATATTCCCCCTAGTACATCCATCAATGTTAAATTTCATCCACCCTTCAGGATCAGCAACCCAATCCA
>NW_018397297.1:144708-144846 GCF_002168275.2 Theobroma umbraticum
AGGCTTAAGTTTCGTATCAAGTACTTTTGTAAGATTTCGACATAGCCATCTAGCACAAGCCCAATAAGCTACGTGCACCTTTTATAAACCAAATAATTGATCAAGTGCCCAAAGCTTCCCTCGAAATGCTATCTCATT
>NW_018397297.1:144946-145092 GCF_002168275.2 Theobroma umbraticum
AAATTAGGACAACAAGATTCTGTATTTATTGTACAATGCTCCTATTGGATAAAATAATGCAAGCATAGAGCAAGAGAGATTGGTACCTTAACAACTAGATATCCCCATCTCCAGCTTTCATATTTTTAATTTTTCAAGGGTTTTTT
>NW_018397297.1:145120-145457 GCF_002168275.2 Theobroma umbraticum
CTATCACTTTTGTCTTATTGTTCTTTATCAATAATGAAAGCTTAACCCTTTGTTTTTTTTAAAAAATATATTATTATAAGTATTTTTATATTATTAAATTTATAATTTTACATTCCTGTATATTAGTTTTGCCCTAGTTCCCTTAAGCCCCATAATTCCTGCCTCAATTGCCTTATACCCAAAAAACCCTACTCCACGATTGCACAATCCCCTTCCACCACCATTAGCCCACTATCGGAATATTTGCCAAAAAGCACAAGAAAACCGCTGATTCACCTGAATACACAAGCTTGTCAACATCTTGAAGAAATAGATTCACCTCTATTTTTCCCATCAT
>NW_018397297.1:145478-145623 GCF_002168275.2 Theobroma umbraticum
TCGAAGCCGCAATCATCTAAATTCAATAGGTCAGCAACATCTCTCTCTCTCTCTCTCTCTCTTTTTGTCTTTATGTGTGTGTGCGCTTAACTGCCAATAAATATAATAGGTTTATTTCTCTTTACTTCCTTGATGTAAAACTTAA
>NW_018397297.1:145655-145769 GCF_002168275.2 Theobroma umbraticum
TTAATTATAGTCTTTTTTAATTCCAATAGTCTTAAAATCCAATTAACTATCATAGAATGCTTAACAATATCAAACAGTCTTGATTGAACTAGTTAAATTCTTCTGTTTAAACAT
>NW_018397297.1:146065-146291 GCF_002168275.2 Theobroma umbraticum
ACGAAGTTGAATACAACATAAACCACAATAATCACCTTCCTTGCTAGAAAGCAAGACTACTTATAGTAAAGCATATAGCCACATTCCATAAATATTGCAAGTAATCCATTCAGTGATACCTTAATCGTAAAAGTCGAGAACCCTATCATCACCATTTACCAACCCTTCTTAAAAATTGAGAAAATCAACTAGTAGCACATGTACAACACTAGCAAATTTCCATCCA
>NW_018397297.1:146414-146553 GCF_002168275.2 Theobroma umbraticum
TGAAATCACCATTTAGGAGGAGAAATATGAATAAAATCATTCTCTAATAACACCTAATCTTTAGCTAGTTGGTCAGCAACCTCATTTGCATTTCTTAATGTATGAATAATTTTCTAACTCTTTGCTTTTCTTTTTAGAG
>NW_018397297.1:146563-146948 GCF_002168275.2 Theobroma umbraticum
AAGAATCCATTACCAATATTATCATGGCATTCTATCCACATCCCCAATGTAGTTAGCAACATTAGCGAAATCACTTTCACTTTCAAGGAATGTGAATGCTACCATTTAGAAGATTCAAAGATGATAAATGCTTCAAATATAGTCCTAAGTTCTGAAAAGTTTGTTTCATGTACTCGTACAGATTTTGAAAACATAACCATACTATTAGAGAAATCATTCCTCATAACCCCATCACTACCCACCTCCCTGTTTTCCCCTTTGTAGATCCATCAACAGTAAATTTCATCCACCCCTCAAGATAAGCAACTGAATCAACAGCAATAGAAAGTTTAAGTTTCTTACTAGGTAATTTAGTAAGTTTTGGACATAGCCTAACATCAACAAT
>NW_018397297.1:147048-147189 GCF_002168275.2 Theobroma umbraticum
CCTCTGAATGTATTGCTAGTTTGTTTTGAGTTGATTATAGTCTTTTTTAATTCCTATAGTCTTAAAATCCAATTAACTATCACAAAGTGTTTAACAATATCAAACAGTCTTGATTGAACTAGTTAAATTCTTCTGTTTAAA
>NW_018397297.1:147533-147696 GCF_002168275.2 Theobroma umbraticum
TAAACCACAATAATCACCTTCTTTGCTAGAAAGCAACACCACGTATAGATAAGCATATGTCCACATTCCATAAATATTGCAAGTAATCCGTCCAGTGATAGCTTAATCATAAAAGTCGAGAACCCTATCATCACCATTTACCAACCCTTCTTAGAAATTGAGA
>NW_018397297.1:147763-147934 GCF_002168275.2 Theobroma umbraticum
AATCTTTAGGTAGTTGGTCAGCAACCTCATTTGCAATTCTTAATGTATGAATAAATTTCTAACTCTTTGCTTTTCTTTTTAGAGGATTTATTATAAGAACCCATTACCAATATTATGATGGCATTCTATTCGCATCCCCAATGTAGTTAGCAACATTAGCTGAATCACTTT
>NW_018397297.1:147960-148183 GCF_002168275.2 Theobroma umbraticum
ATGTACTCTTATAGATTTTGAAAACATAACCATAATATTAGAGAAATCATTCTTTATAACCCCATCAATACCCACCTCCTTGTATTCCCCTTTGTAGATCCATCAACATTAAATTTCATCCACCCCTCAGATTAAGAAACCCAATCAACAACAATAGAAGGTTTAAGTCTCTTACTAGGTAATTTAGTAAGTTTTGGACATAGCCAAATATCAACAATAAAGG
>NW_018397297.1:148267-148458 GCF_002168275.2 Theobroma umbraticum
TCAACTTCCTGAAGGTTCCTTCTAAATACTACCTCATTACTAATCGACCACACAACAAAATAATGTAAAAAATGAAAAAAGACACGTCCCATAACTCTTTTCCTCCCTCTTTGATGAAGGCCTCCTTCTAATGCAAGTAGAAAAGTCTTAGCATCCTCCGGAGATGACCATTAGAAACTACATAAGCTAAA
>NW_018397297.1:148920-149067 GCF_002168275.2 Theobroma umbraticum
GACTCATTTCCCATTGAAAAACTCTTTGTTTCAACTCAATATTCCATACCCATTAATTCCCAACCAGTTTCCCATACTCACATCATTTTCCTATTTAATTAACTGTAAAAGCATACATTCTAGCAAAACTCTTTCTTAATTTATGCC
>NW_018397297.1:149167-149323 GCF_002168275.2 Theobroma umbraticum
ATTTTGAAAACATAACCATAATATTAGAGAAATTATTCCTCATAACCCTATGAATACCCACCTCCCTGTATTCCCCTTTGTAGATCCATCAACATTAAATTTCCCTCAGGATGAGCAACCCAATCAACAACAATAGAAGGTTTAAGTTTCTTACTA
>NW_018397297.1:149441-149553 GCF_002168275.2 Theobroma umbraticum
AAGCCATCTAGCACATGCCCAATAAGTTACCTAAACCTTGACTAAACCAAATACTTGCTGAACTTCCTGAAGGTTTCTTCAAAATACTACCTCATTACTTATCGACCACACA
>NW_018397297.1:149741-149873 GCF_002168275.2 Theobroma umbraticum
CCCTCTTCCAATGCAAGTAGAAAAGTTCTATCATCCTCCGAAGATGACCATTAGAAACCACATAAGCTAAACCACAATCCCAATAATTTCCAAGTTTCACAATGAGTAAAAACCAAATGCTCAACACTATTT
>NW_018397297.1:150081-150420 GCF_002168275.2 Theobroma umbraticum
TCTCTTTTAGCACTTCCCTATTTTGTAGAAAATTTTGCACTAGTTTCATGTTTGAACACTAGCTTATCTTTCAAACTATTACCTAGTGGACACTTAATAAGTAAGCTGAAAAGATTATCTCTATGACTGATTTCCCACTGAAAAACTCTTTGATTCAACTCAATATTCCATACCCATTTATTCCCAACTAGTTTCCCGTACTCACACCATTTTCCTTTTTGATTAACTATAAAAGCATACATTCTAGCAAAACTCTTTCTTAATATATGCCCCCCAATCCACTCATCTTCCCAAAAAGATATACTTTGCCATCACCCATAATAAATCCAAAGCCTTATG
>NW_018397297.1:150740-150885 GCF_002168275.2 Theobroma umbraticum
CCTTAGGAATCTTTTCAATTTTCTCTACTTCCTTAATCACCCCTTACGGAATCTAAAAAAGAGATGTGCAATGCAATGGCAAATTGGCAAACATTGATCATAAAATTGTTACCCTATCTCTTATGGATAATAAAAGCTTAACTTT
>NW_018397297.1:151221-151370 GCF_002168275.2 Theobroma umbraticum
CTTCCCATCATCACCTTTACCTCATCACTGATTCTTTACAAATTGCCATAAGCCGCCAACACCTAAATTCAATAGGTTAGCAATCCTTCTTTCTCGCTTTCTCTTTTTTGTTAATTACCAATTAATATAATAGGTTCATTTCTCTTTGC
>NW_018397297.1:151762-151881 GCF_002168275.2 Theobroma umbraticum
AGTTATTCATTAATATAATGAAAAGGGTATCCTTATTACAAAAATGAAGTCTACTATTAAATGGATAAACCAAAGATAACATAGTAACCATTGGACTTTCAATACCTGAAATATTAAAA
>NW_018397297.1:151891-151988 GCF_002168275.2 Theobroma umbraticum
AACCACCAATTACCAAAGTTGAATACGACATAAACCACAATAATCACCTTCACTCCTAGAAAGCAACACTGTTTACAACCAAGCACATAACCACATA
>NW_018397297.1:152088-152181 GCF_002168275.2 Theobroma umbraticum
AGGGCCTTTTGGGTATAAAGCAAATGAGGCTAGAATTTTGGGGCTTAGGGGAACGAGGGCAAAGCTTCTATACAAGAATGCAAAACTTTAAAT
>NW_018397297.1:152191-152388 GCF_002168275.2 Theobroma umbraticum
AAAAAACTTAAGATAATAGATAGTTTTTTAAAAAAGTTAAGCTTTTATTATCCATAAGAGATAGGGTATCAATTTTAAGATCGGTGTTTGGCAATTTTTTGTTGCACTGTGCATCTCTTTTTCGGATCCCATAAGGGGTGATCAAGGAAATAGAGAAAATTGAGAAGAGATTCCTATGGAGTGGAGGAGGGCCAAAG
>NW_018397297.1:152404-152539 GCF_002168275.2 Theobroma umbraticum
TAGATTGTGGAACCATTTGTATCTATCGTGAGAATAAAGGGCTTGGTTTAGTTACTTATGAGCTTAAGAATAAAGCATTGTTAAGTAAATGGTTGTAGACATATGGCGGTGAGAAAGGATGTTTGTGGATGGAAA
>NW_018397297.1:152549-152679 GCF_002168275.2 Theobroma umbraticum
GATCCTTTAATATTACTGTTGAACCTTAGTGTCAGGTGAAACTGCTCCACTTTTATGGAGTGATATTATAAGTCCCTTTCCCCTATTAACAATTCTTTTACACAACTAACATAAGGTTTTGGATTTATTG
>NW_018397297.1:152689-152837 GCF_002168275.2 Theobroma umbraticum
CAAAGTATATCTTTTTGGGAAGATGAGTGGATTAAGGGGCATAAATTAAGACAGAGTTTTGCTAGAATGTATGCTTTTACAGTTAATTAAAAAAGAAAATGGTGTGAGTATGGGAAACTGGTTGGGAATAAATGGGTATGGAATATTG
>NW_018397297.1:153094-153271 GCF_002168275.2 Theobroma umbraticum
TTAAAGTAGTTGAATGCCACATGAAGTAGAGATTTTTAGATGGCGGTAAAGTTGTAGTGAAATGTGAATTAATTAAGAGAGTGTTATTGAGTATGAGCATGATTATATGTGTTTTATGTAATCCAAAGTTAAATAGTGTTGAGCATTTGGTTTTTACTCGTTATGAAACTTGGAAAT
>NW_018397297.1:153665-153824 GCF_002168275.2 Theobroma umbraticum
TTATCCTGAGGGGTGGATGAAATTTAATGTTGATGGATCTACAAAGGGGAATACTGGGAGGTGGGTATTGATGGGGTTATGAAGAATGATTTCTCTAATATTATTGTTATGTTTTCAAAATCTATAAGAGTACATGAAACAAACTTTTCAGAACTTAGG
>NW_018397297.1:153913-154077 GCF_002168275.2 Theobroma umbraticum
TCTAAATGGTAGCCTTCACATTCCTTGAAAGTGAAAGTGATTCAGCTAATGTTGGTAACTACATTAGGGATGCGAATAGAATGCCATGATAATCTTGGTAATGGATTCTCATAATAAATTCTCTAAAAAGAAAAGCAAAGAGTTAGAAGATTATTCATACATTA
>NW_018397297.1:154177-154357 GCF_002168275.2 Theobroma umbraticum
AGATTGGGTTTTATTAGAGAATGATTTTATTCATATTTCTCCTCCTAGACGGTGATTTCATTTCTTTCATGATTTACTTTGGATGGAAATTTGCCAGTGTTGTACATGTGCTACTAGTTGATTTTGTCAATTTCTAAGAAGGGTTGGTAAATGGTGATGATAGGGTTCTCGACTTTTACG
>NW_018397297.1:154378-154507 GCF_002168275.2 Theobroma umbraticum
AGAAGGTGATTATTGTGGTTTATGTTGTATTCAACTTCGTTAAGTGGTGGTTGTACTCATTATTTTAATGTTTCTAATATTGAAAGTCTGATGGTTATTATGCTAGTTTTGGTTTATCATTTTAATCAT
>NW_018397297.1:154530-154657 GCF_002168275.2 Theobroma umbraticum
TACCCCTTTCATTATATTAATGAATACCTTTCAAAAAAAATTAATTGAAATTAATCAATGTTCAATTAGTTTATTCATTTTGCATAGTTTTTCATCCTTTTTTCAATAACTTTTAACAATAATTTTC
>NW_018397297.1:154667-154821 GCF_002168275.2 Theobroma umbraticum
AAAGAAAAAAGGATTAAAACTCTCACATATCAAGAATGTTTAAACAAAAGAATTTAACTAGTTCAATCAAGACTGTTTGATATTGTTAAACATTTTATGAGAGTTAATTGGATTTTAAGACTATTGGAATTAAAAAAGACTATAATCAACTCAA
>NW_018397297.1:154831-154983 GCF_002168275.2 Theobroma umbraticum
CAATACATTCAGAGGACTTAAGTTTTACATCAAGGAAGTAAAGAGAAATAAACTTATTATATTTATTGGCAATTAAACGCACACACACATAAACAGAAAGAGAGAGAGAGAGATGTTGCTGACCTATTGAATTTAGATGATTGCGGCTTCGA
>NW_018397297.1:155068-155250 GCF_002168275.2 Theobroma umbraticum
AAGCTTGTGGATTCAGGTGAATCGGTGGTTTTCTTGTGCCTTTTGGCAAATATTTTGATAGTGCGCTAATGGTGGTGGAAGGGGATTGTGTAATCGTAGAGTAGGGTTTTTTGGTTATAAAGCAAATGAGGCAAGAATTATGGGGCTTAAGGGAACTAGGGCAAAACTAATATACAAGAATG
>NW_018397297.1:155430-155603 GCF_002168275.2 Theobroma umbraticum
CAAAAGTGATAGCTCATTAAGTACATAAGGCAACAGTAAAAAGAGAAAAAACCCCTGAAAAATTAAAAATTTGAAAGCTAGAGATGGGGATATCTAGCTGTTAAGGTACCAATCTCTCTTGCTCGCATATTTTTATCCAATAAGAGCATTGTACAATAAATACAGAATCTTGT
>NW_018397297.1:155703-155800 GCF_002168275.2 Theobroma umbraticum
AGTAGAGATTTTTAGATGGCGGTAAAGTTGCAGTGAAATGTGAATTAATTAAGACGAGGTTATTGAGTATGAGCATGATTATATGTGTTTTATGTAA
>NW_018397297.1:155810-155942 GCF_002168275.2 Theobroma umbraticum
AATAGTGTTGAGCATTTGGTTTTTACTCGTTATGAAACTTAGAAATTATTGGGGTTGTGGTTTAGCTTATGTGGTTTTTAATGGTCATCTCTGGAGGATGCTAGGACTTTTCTACTTGCATTGGAAGAGGGC
>NW_018397297.1:156258-156369 GCF_002168275.2 Theobroma umbraticum
TAAATTACCTAGTAAGAAACTTAAACCTTCTATTGTTGTTGATTGGGTTGCTTAGCTTGAGGGGTGGATGAAATTTAATGTTGATGGATCTACAAAAGGGAATACAGGGAG
>NW_018397297.1:156387-156549 GCF_002168275.2 Theobroma umbraticum
ATGAGGAATGATTTCTCTAATATTATGGTTATGTTTTCAAAATCTATAAGAGTATAAGAAACAAACTTTTCAAAACTTAGGACAATATTTGAAGTATTTATCATCTTAGAATCTTCTAAATGGTAGCCTTCACATTCCTTGAAAGTGAAAGTGATTCAGCTA
>NW_018397297.1:156582-156691 GCF_002168275.2 Theobroma umbraticum
TGCCATGATAATATTGGTAATGGATTCTTATAATAAATTCTCTAAAAAGAAAAGGAAAGAGTTAGAAGATTATTAATACATTAAGAAATGCAAATGAGGTTGCTGACCA
>NW_018397297.1:156701-156832 GCF_002168275.2 Theobroma umbraticum
GATTGGGTGTTATTAGAGAATGATTTTATTCATATTTCTCGTCCTAGATGGTGATTTCATTTCTTTCATGATTTACTTTGGATGGAAATTTCGTAGTGTTGTACATGTGCTACTAGTTGATTTTCTCAATT
>NW_018397297.1:156842-156995 GCF_002168275.2 Theobroma umbraticum
GTTGGTAAATGGTGATGATAGGGTTCTCAACTTTTACAATTAAGCTATCACTGAATGGATTACTTGCAATATTTATGGAATGTGGCTCTATGCTTAACTATAAGTAGTCTTGCTTTCTAGCAAAGAAGGTGATTATTGTGGTTAATGTTGTAT
>NW_018397297.1:157005-157239 GCF_002168275.2 Theobroma umbraticum
TAAGTGGTGGTTGTGTTCATTGTTTTAATGTTTTGAATATTGAATGTCTGACGGTTCTTATGCTAGCTTTGGTTTATCATTTTAATCATACACTTCATTGTTATACTGAGGTTACCCCTTTCATTATATTAATGAATGCCTTTCAAAAAAAATTAATTGAAATTAAGCAATGTTCAATTGGTTTATTCATTTTTCATAGTTTGTCATCCTTTTTTCAATAACTTTTAACAATAA
>NW_018397297.1:157249-157390 GCF_002168275.2 Theobroma umbraticum
CATTTAAAGAAAAAAGGATTAAAACTCTCACCTATCAAGAATGTTTAAATAGAAGAATTTAACTAGTTCAATCAAGCCTGTTTGATATTGTTAAACATTTTATGATAGTTAATTGGATTTTAAGACTATTGGAATTAAAAA
>NW_018397297.1:157490-157594 GCF_002168275.2 Theobroma umbraticum
TGGAGAGGCTACCATTTAAAAGATTCAAACATGATAAATGCTTCAAGTACTACCTTAATTCTGAAAAGTTTGCTTCATGTATCTTTATAGATTTTGAAAACATA
>NW_018397297.1:157604-157762 GCF_002168275.2 Theobroma umbraticum
TAGAGAAATCATTCCTCATAACCCCATTGATACTTGCCTCCCCATATTTCCCCTAGTAGATCCATCAATGTCAAATTTCATCCACCCTTCAGGACCAGCAACCCAATCCACATCAATATCAGGCTTAAGTTTCGTATCAAGTACTTTTGTAAGATTTC
>NW_018397297.1:158236-158539 GCF_002168275.2 Theobroma umbraticum
CCACTCCAAGCTATCTTCCGCACTTCATCACTCTCATTACTCTCTTTCAACACTACCTTATTTTGTGGAAAATTTTGCACTTGTCTCATGTTTGGACACTAGCTTATCTTTCAAACAATTACCCAAAGGACACTCATTAAGCAAGCTGAAAAGATTGTATCTATGATTCATTTCAAATTGAAAAACTCTCTAATGCAACTCAATATTCCATAACCATTTATTCTCAACTACTTTCCCACACTCACACTATTTTCCTTTTTGATTATCCACAATAGCATACATTTTAGGAAAACTCTATCTTAA
>NW_018397297.1:158615-158730 GCF_002168275.2 Theobroma umbraticum
ATATACTTTGCCATCACTCACAATAAATCCAAAGCCTGATGTTAGTCACATAAAGAATTTATTAGTAGGAAAAAGGGACTTATAATATCGCTCCACAAAGTAGAGCAGTTTTGAT
>NW_018397297.1:158956-159126 GCF_002168275.2 Theobroma umbraticum
CCTTTTAACCTTATCTATTTCTTTAATCACCCCTTATGGGATCTGAAAAAGATACATGTAATGCAATGGCAAATTGGCAAACATCAATCTTAAAATTGTTACCCTATATTTTATGAATGATAATTTGGATTTCCACCTAGCTAATCTAGCCTCCACTCTATCCAACATTG
>NW_018397297.1:159532-159684 GCF_002168275.2 Theobroma umbraticum
AGCCCTTTTTGAATTTAATCGGTAAAGTTAGACACCCATTAAAAGGAATTGACACATTTGTTGTGGTAGCACACTCCTCTATCTAACCCTTTCATGCATCTCTAAGACCCATCTTCTTCATAACTAAATCCAAAAACTTCCAACTAACACAA
>NW_018397297.1:159694-159816 GCF_002168275.2 Theobroma umbraticum
TTTAAAAGTCTACCTTAAGTATTAAACCACCATCCAACCTTTTCTTTGCTAAAGCAACCATTTCATTGGCTATTAGAGCACATCAGTAATCTGTCTACCCCTAATAAAAACAAATTGATAAT
>NW_018397297.1:159916-160629 GCF_002168275.2 Theobroma umbraticum
AAGTAAGGAAATGAAGAATTAGGAAAGATTTTCTTGCTGAACACATTTTTGTTTTACTAGCTTTTACATATAAACAATTACTTTGTTTTTTTTATGTACTTTTTAATATCAACTAAAAAATGTTCTGAGGTTTAATTATTTTTCTGGATAATTTAGTTAATTGTTTTTATATCCAATAACTATTACTTTGCAAATTTATTTTTTATTTATTTTTAAGGTGCATCAATTTTTGTATTTTATTCTAATAAGATAAGGTCAGAAGGACATTTTTACTTATTTTTGTGATTGATGGACTCTTTTCATTAATAAACTATAAGTTATGCCGTGTGTTGTGCTCGGGTGAAATAAATCTTTGTGTATATTGTTTGAGGAATAAATTTTTTTGTTAGATTTGTTAATAACTAGGCAACTATTTGCAGAAATATTTATAAACAAAAGTTGTAATTTAAAATGTAAAACGTAAGGCAATTTTGTGGTTCTTTATAATTTTGTACATTCATCCCCACCTAGCTAATAAAATGTATACTCCTATAAAAAAATACCATAATTATTTGGTGAAGTTACACAAATCATTTGCTCTTCTATTTGTTTTTGAAGTTTGCTTTTCTAAAGCTCTTCTATAGCACACACCTTCTAGTGTCATGTATTGAGATTAATTAAAAATTCATAGTGCGGTTGGTATTAGAAAAAGTATTAAACAAGTTTGCCAATGT
>NW_018397297.1:160647-164919 GCF_002168275.2 Theobroma umbraticum
CTATACAAAAATCATGATCAAAGTGTTAAATTGATCATGCTACCTCTACACCTAAAATATAAGACAATGTGCTATACAACAGTGAATGAAATTCCATAGTTTGTTAGTATCAACAGGTAGGGCAAAATTGTGCAATCAAGTTGTCATTCTCTTGGTGGATTGGTTTGGAGGATGCACTGCACTTAAAAAAATGAATTACAGTGTCATATATGTGAAAAGTGTTAGAATAAAAAATGTAATCTAGACTTGCTAAAAAGTTCGTCATTAAAAGCATGAAGTTCATGATGAAAATAATATTAAGTAAAAGAACACAAAAAAAAACCCAAATCCTAGGACTATTTTTGTTTAATTTTCTATTCACGCAAGTATACATATTGAATAGATAATATAATGGTAAGTTGAGTGTTTCTCATAAAGAATTGATATAAAATTTCACTAAGTACTAAAATTAATACAATTTAGTCTTATCCAAACAAACAAAATCCAGTAACTAAATAAATTATACATTAAGTAAATCTAATTAAGAAGAATTTAAACTAAAAAATGAAAGTAGTAATAAAATTGGATAAAAATCAAATCAAACAAGCCCAAGATTAGAATATTCTTCACACTTCATCTAAATCTTACCTTTCTCTCTTAACTTATTCCAATAGGTTGAATTGCTAACCTAAAATCCTCAATTATTTATAAAGCTCTCTTAAAATGCATTTAAAAATATTCATTTTAATCAAAACACTATATCTTTATTTGTATTGTAATTAAAATAGACACATTAAGTTCAAGCTGTAATACTGGCTACATACGGCATATAGGTATATCTCTATCTTATACATAAATCAGTTTAGTCATCGAAGCCACTAATTATGATCATATGCCATTCCAATTCTAGCCTACTCTATACTCTCTTTCTTAAGTAATGTTTAGGTTTCTAAATCAATTTAATTGGTAGCTAAGTAATTAAAAGTATTAAGAAAAGAATGAAGTAAACAATCCCATACCATTGAAAACAAGTAAGAAAGAAATTAAAATTTTAAACATGTGAGTTCAATTGCAATCCTAGAGAAGAGAAATTAGCTACTCATAATTGAAAATAAGGAACATAAAATAATAGAGTATAACCATCTCAAACAAAAGAAACAAGAAAACTAAAGATTAGTAATCTCCAACCTTTTATGGTTGATCTTGTTTTTCATGAGTTCTTGGTTGCTAATCTCCTTCTAAAATAACCTAAAATTGATTCCCTCTATCTTCCCTTCAATTTGGCTTCATAAGGATGCATTTATAAGGCTTACAAACATAATTTTGGTCCAGTTCAAACTCCCATCTTCTAAAAGGCATCTTTACAAACCCGTAGTGCTGTGGCTCTGACTTTCTACTACCATGACATTGACTTGCGATGCATTGTTGTCCATTTTCAAGGCAAAATTGGGCAAATTGATAAACATGAAAATTAGAGCTCTACCTCTTAGCTATGCAATGGTCAAGAATCACATCATTTGGACTTCTGTACTGGGATACATGCTCAAAAACTGAAACATGTGCAAAGAAAGTCTGCATCTAGAATGCACTCTCTTGTCTAATTAAAAGTCCTTTTTCGAAGCACACCTACAAAAGCACAATTTAATCAATAGCAACTTTTCTTAAGCAATTTAACATTTAACTTAGCCTAAAATAATCTAAATTCAGTTGACCAAACATATTTACTATAATTAAATAAATAACTAAACACCTAAAATCTATGCTAAAACTCAAGAACCTAGCAACTTAATAACTAAAATTAAGACCAAATAACTAACTCTATATGATAGAGTAATCAATTGTCACAACCCATCTTTGGGCCAAGTAGACACGCTATAACAACCGCTCCTCAATTGCTACCAGTGTTTGAGTATCGTGGGAGAATCTGCCAAGTCCCGAACAAGCTTTACTTAAAAGATTGGCTATTACTTCATATTCATGCCATTAATGTATGAAGTTACTTTGAAACATAAAACTCTTTGCAATAAGAATTGAATAATAGTCCTCATAAATTCACTAAACCTTTGTTCCACATAATCCTAAAAATAATACATCAAAACTTATAATCTCCAAATGTACAATCATATTGACACGATTGTCTATTTTATAAGAAATTACACTATGACAACTCGACCTCTAGTAGTGAAACGACTCGAACTAAAGTGATATGAAATGCTTTTACCTATTCGTGGTGGACTGAAAATGCTGATAAATGCACGCTAGACTGATCACTATCTGCAAAAGGGAAATAAGGGGGGATGAGTCACATAGACTAAGTGATCATCGGCTTCGTGAGCAAGATGTAGATGGGAAACAAGCATAAGGCAGATAAATTTGAATGATAAAACCAGAATAAGTATAGTAATCTTAGAAAAATCAAATTACTAGTAGAATGTTTGTGCCTTGTAAAAATGAAGCTTTAAAATCATAATACAATATTTCACTTGGCAAAACGGTGCTGAAAACAAATGTAACGAAAACAAATTCAAACATCAAAAACATTGCTTGCCATAAAAATATGAATAATAGTATAAAGTATGCACGCTACCAAAATGTGTGGCATGTAAAGAAATCAAAGTGTGCAGCCACACAAACCATCTCATGATCATCAAGTAAGCACTGGAAGCTTATGTTCAAACAAAGGGAGCTGTAAAGAAATCTTAACTCTCGACCATGCAAAAGAGTTTGCGTCGAAAACTCATAAGGCTCTCTCGAGTAGGCAAGTATTGTAATCACTTGTGGATACATTTCCACATAATATCAATTCGGAAGCTCCGCTCCACCAGATTCCCACAACCATGGCAGTTTCAATGATATTGGCTGACATCAGAGAAATCAAACGGTCGCTACTGCGAATCACAACTTGTGGCCTAGTCACATATAACAATCCATGGCCTTACCACATATATCACAAACCATGGCCCCAACCATGTCTAACAACCTGTCGATCACCCAAAGGTTCTCTAGCTAGAGCTCACTTGTGTATAAGGGTCACACTATCTCGATGTGACATTCGACCTAGTCTCGATGCTCTTAGTTTGTCAAAACCATTTTCGAAACCAAATCAAGTTTTCCAAGGCTTTTCCTTTAAATTGTTTGAAATCAAAGTTCAATAATCCTTCAAATTGTTTTTTACATTAAATGGCATGGTGTAAACACTTTGTACAAAGATCGGAATAAAACCGGTGCTCAAACTTGCATTTTAATCATTTAACAATTGCATTTAGCTATGCATATTACACAGAAATACAAGGCATGGATTTTGATGCACACATCATGAAAGGCTTGTTTCCCAATGTAACAATGTCTTCCCTCTATCATTACCGGTGTCCGAGACTTGTGAGTGAACCTGTCAAATCCTGAACAAGCCTTAGTTAAGCTTCCAAACAATTTAAACTCAACTTACAATTTTAATGTTATAGTTCACTTAAACCAAATGAGCTCAATATTCAAAGCGTAGCATCTAGATACCAATAACCAGTTTTAATAACTCAACAACATATTCAACATAATATGTAGTAATCATTACTCAACCACAAGTTTTTGCAAATACATTTTTACAAACTATTTATCATTATAAGTCTGACTATTTGACGTAACACGACCTCTAGGTAGTGGAGCGACTCAGAGTGGAAGTCTTAAGAGATACCATTACCTACGTTGTAGCTAGTCTCAATGTGGTAAGCGATGCACTTGTACCGATTACTTATCTGCAAAAGGAAATAAAGGGGTGAGTCTTACAAACTCAGTGATCATCAACTCGTGAGTAGGACGTAGATGGGAAACAAGCTAAAGGCAGAAGATTTGAATATTAAAAATATGAGAATATATATAAACAAATTAACTCAAAAAGGGAGGTTTGTGCCTTATATGTTAAACCAGTAAGTTAATGCAAGATAGTTGTTTAAATCAAATATCAAATCAATTCATGTAAAGATTTCTACTGTTGAAATAATTTAACAACTAGCTTAAAGCAATTTAATATCGCCACGCATGTTCCTGTAAAATCCATCATTAACAAAATTTATATGCAAATTCATAAATCACCTCGTACGCGAGGAATTAAATCCAATGTCATCGTATAAGTAAGGGAGTTGTGGGAAAACAGTTATTTCTCACCATGCGAGAAACTACGTGAGTGAAAACCCAAAAAGATATCACTCTCAAGTCAGAATAGAAATAAAGAACATGTGGACCCGCTTCCACGTAATAACATCTAGGAGCTCCACTCCACCGGATCCCCATAGCCATGGC
>NW_018397297.1:165019-166628 GCF_002168275.2 Theobroma umbraticum
CCACATGTTCCCCACTAAGATTACACTTTTACATGCCATTTTTTGCATGTAATAATATTGTCACATGCATGTGCCAATCTTCCACATAACCTCATTTTCCATGACTAATTATTTTCTTTTCATCCAATTTTGCTTTGGACTAATAATTTCTCTATCTATATAATATAATATAATATAAATGAATAAATTATTATTTTATTCATGTAATCCAAAAATTCTATTATTTGTCTCCCCCGTTTAGACTTAACCTATCTCTCGCATGATGCAACCCGTTCTGGCATCAAATTATTTTAATACTATTTTAATACTATTTTATTAATAAAATATTATTTTATTTTAAAATTCTCTACTTGTCTCCTTGGGTCCCCAAATGTCTCACTTTGCCTCAATTCACTTTCAAATCGTCTTTTAGCTCCACTAACTCATCATCAATAAAAAATTATTATTTTATTATTATTTTCTCGCATGTAGAATATTTTATTTCAAAATATTCAATCCACCCGCCATCACTCTTTTGCACTTAATTTAGCTTCAATTGACCTTCGTCCTATTGAGAAGGTCATGTTGGATTATATATTGAGGGTACGGGGTATTGCATTATCAATCTAAAAACAAAAATAGATATTTGGTGGGGTGAGATATAAAATCCCCATGAGCAAAATACTGGAGATGGAACAAGCAAAACATTGGAGTTTTAAATAAACATATTTGTAATAAACATGCCACTTTCCAATTCAAAATCCAAGATCTCATTAAACTCACTTAAAAAGGAATAACTATATGTACTTTAAAATGCTAAAAATCATATTCACAGTACCTTAGAAACTTAGTGTAAGTTGCCTAAAGAAACTCAAAATGAGGTCAAAATTCCATAAACAATGCACTTTTAACTGCAGTGATCGACCTTTCCTTGATGAACAGTCAATCCTTCTGAAATAGACCACTTCCTTATGTGTTTTGATAGCTAGGGGTTGATTTTTTGTCCTTAGGGCTACGTTTCCAAATTTCCAAAATCCAATCTTAAACCTTTCCAAATTCACTTCATTTACTTCGTGATGAATTATCCTTTCCAATCCCTCAAATCAGATGTTCCAAAATACCATGATTCTACATTTGACAAACTAAACATATTTGAACTATAGAATTTAATACGATCAATGTAACAATCAAATTTTCAAGCATACATTATAAACATATAACACATTCATGATAATGTGTGCATTTCAAATAGGCATGCTAGCAAGCATAACATATGAACAAACATGTAATACAAATGATCCAAATATGATTATACACCAATCCAATATCAAAAGTGTGATAAAGCACATGTTTGTTCATGCTAAGGCTTATGGCCAAAATCCACAGGTGCCATGGCACCTACAAAGTCTAAAGGTGCTAAGGTGCCTAATAAAGTCAAATGATGATACGAAACCTAACAATGTTCAAAAGGTAGGCATCTAACAAAGTTCCATAGGTGTTAAGGCACCTAACAAAGTTCAAAAGGTACTATGGCACCGTATATAATTCAAAAGGTGCAAAGGCACCTAAGAGGGTTAAAAAATGTGAAAACCCTAACTCACTTAGGAAATTAAACAAAAGACTAAAAAAG
>NW_018397297.1:166728-166877 GCF_002168275.2 Theobroma umbraticum
AAAAGAAATTGTTCAAACAAATATAAGAGAATAAGGCAATTAGAGATATATTTACATATACTCAATACTTGATGGTCTTTGACCAAAACTATTGCTAAGAAATACCATAGTCAATTCATCGACAACTTTTGAAAAAGAAAATCAATTCC
>NW_018397297.1:167104-167231 GCF_002168275.2 Theobroma umbraticum
GATGTTGCAATAAGATAGAAAATTTGGAGACAAATTAGAATGCTTTTTTTTTTAATTACGATCTCTCTTTCTTTCTTGTGATTATCTAATCTTGATTAAGAAGACAAAGAGGGACTCAAAAGCCCCA
>NW_018397297.1:167241-167419 GCF_002168275.2 Theobroma umbraticum
ACTTTATTACATAAAGTTATTTTGTCAAATTTTGGGTACTAAAATGGTTAAGTTCTTGAGTTTTAGGTTCAGATATAGGTAGTTTTATTTACTTTTCTTAATTCAGTTTAAATCATATAAAGTGAATTGAATTGAAGTTGTTTTAGTTTACTTTTATGTTAAAATGTCTTAAGTTTAG
>NW_018397297.1:167643-167800 GCF_002168275.2 Theobroma umbraticum
GGTTTTCACATTTTTTAACCCTATTAGGTGCTTTTGCACCTTTTGAACTTTATTAGGTGTCTTTGTACCTTTTGAATTATATTCGATGCCATAGTACCTTTCAAACTTTGTTAGGTGCCTTAACACCTATGGAACTTTGTTAGATGCCTACCTTTTG
>NW_018397297.1:167925-168151 GCF_002168275.2 Theobroma umbraticum
ATCATATTTGGATCATTTGTATTACATGTTTGTTCATATGTTATGCTTGCTAGCTTCCCTATTTGGAATGCACACATTATCATGATTTTGTTATATGTTTATAATGTATGCTTGAAAATTTGATTGTTACATTGATCACATTAAATTCTATGGTTCAAATATGTTTAGTTTGCCAAATGTAGAATCATGGTATTTTGGAACTTTTGATTTGAGGGATTGGAAAGGA
>NW_018397297.1:168248-168400 GCF_002168275.2 Theobroma umbraticum
TTGGAAATTTGGAAGCGTAGCCCTAAGGACAAAAAATCAACCCCTAGCTAGCAAAACACATAAGGAAGTGTTCTGTTTCAAAAGGATTGACTGTTCATCAGGGAAAGGTCGATCACTGCAGTTAAAAGTGCATTGTTTATGGCATTTTGACC
>NW_018397297.1:168410-168536 GCF_002168275.2 Theobroma umbraticum
GAGTTTCTTTAGGCAACTTACACTAAGTTTCTAAGGTACTATGAATATGATTTTTAGCATTTTAAAGGACATATAGTTATTCCTTTTTAAGTGCATTTGATGAGATCTTGGATTTTGAATTGGAAA
>NW_018397297.1:168546-168663 GCF_002168275.2 Theobroma umbraticum
TATTACAAATATGTTTATTTAAAACTCCAATGTTTTGCTTGTTCTATCTCCAGTATTTTGCTTATGGGGATTTTATATCTCACCCCACCAAATATCTATTTTTGTTTTTAGATTGAT
>NW_018397297.1:168765-169100 GCF_002168275.2 Theobroma umbraticum
AATTGAAGCTAAATTAAGTGCAAAAGAGTGATGGCGGGTGGATTGAATATTTTGGAATAAATTATTCTACATGCGAGAAAATAATAATAAAATAATAATTTTTTATCGGTGATGAGTTAGTGGAGTTAAGAGATGATTTGAAAGTGAATTGGGGCAAAGTGAGATACTTGGGGACCCAAGGAGACAAGTAGAGAACTTTGAAATAAAATAATATTTTATTAATAAAATAGTATTAAAATAATTTGATGCCAGAACGGGTTACATCATGCGAGATATAGATAAAGTCTAAATGGGGGAGACAAACAATAGAATTTTTGGATTACATGAATAAAATA
>NW_018397297.1:169410-169539 GCF_002168275.2 Theobroma umbraticum
GGACTAAAAGAGAGGAAATATATATATGCATGTAATGTTATTGGCTAAATGGGACGCCATATGAGAAATAATATCGGAGAATGCATGAAAGGCTATTGGACATAAGTAAGGTGGATGAAATGGAAATGC
>NW_018397297.1:169664-169786 GCF_002168275.2 Theobroma umbraticum
AAAAAAAAGAAAAAGAAAGGAAAGAAATAGCTTTGTAAGTTCCACCCAAATGGTAGACAGAAAAGAGGAGAAAAGAAAGATTTAAGGGGAGGCTCAGTTTTGAAGAAAACCTAAGGCAACTG
>NW_018397297.1:170301-171804 GCF_002168275.2 Theobroma umbraticum
AATCGGCAAGGAGAAATGCTTGTGCTAGTTAGAAATGTTAAGGTTGCTTGCTATATTGTTTGAAGGAAATAAGGTTGAAATGGGCACTTAATATTATAAATTAGTTGCTGATATATGTAATATAGAGAATTATGCTTGCCCTTTTAGTAAAAATATGTCAATATGCATAGGACTATGCAAAGGCTAATTGAGAAAGAATGGTGATTTTAGCATGATTTGAGTTATTAAGATGATGATTGATGTTTGAACGAGAAAGAGAGTGGAATAGGATATAAAGCCTTAAGTAAATGTGGGCAGCAAATGTAAGACAAATGAATTGTAATGTTAGTAAAAGTATTTTGGAACTAATTGGTGCTAGGAGATTGACTAAGTGAAAGATAATTGCTGAGGACATAATTCAAGGAGAAAACGGGTGACCGGCAAGTCATCTTGAAGAATTGAGGACATAAGGAGTTCAATTTGGTGAAGTAATATCCTGCCTAGAGAGGTGAGTAGGGGATGTCAATTTTAAAAGATTCTATGCCATATCAAAGTATATGTATAGTATTATTCAATGCCTTTGTGGAATGCATGAGTTGTTAGAAATGATAAGTGATTCGAATACATGGTTTAGAATGATTTATACACAGCTTTTGTGGAAAGCATGAGCTGATAGAAATAATAGACAATTAAGGATGCAATTTGATTTGGAAGTTGTTTATGTATACTATATATATATGTAAAGTGTTTTAGAAACCGGGGAATGGGCCCTTTTGTAACGTTTTGCATCAAAACCATGCCTTGAATCTTTGTGTAGTATATAGCAGTTGCTAAAGGGCTTAAATGCAAATTCTTGTGAATCAATTTTAGTTCAAACTTTATGCAAATATTTACACCATGCATTTTAATGTGAAAAATAATTTTAAAAGGTTGTCGAATCTTGTTTTCAAATGATTTAAAGAAAAACTCTTAAAAACCTTGATTTAGTTTTGTCAATAGTTTTGACAAGCCAAAAGCATCAAGAGTAGGACAAATATCACATCAGGACAATGTGACCCTTGTGCACAAGTGAGCTCTAGCTAGAGAACCTTTTAGGTCTTTGGCAGATTATTAAACGTGGCTACGCCATGGTTTATGATTATACGTGGCAAGGCCATAGGTTGTTATATGTGGCTAGGCCACGAGTTGATATACATGGTTGTGACCACATGATTTCTCCAATGTTGGCCAACATCATCGAGACTGCCATGGCTTAGGGGAATCCGGTGGAGGGGGGCCTCTCGGATGTTATTATGAGAAAGTGGGTCCACGAGTTGATTACCTAATCGAGAGTTTTCTGGGTTTCAAATTCATACTCTTTTGCATGGTGGATAGATACTACTTTATCTATAGCCTTCTTTTTTAATCAATAGCTTTCAGTGCTTAACATATTGATTACAGATTATTTTATGTGGATGTACTCGAGTATTTTACATGCCGCACCTTTTGGGAGCGTGCGTGTTTACATACTGCCATTGAATGATT
>NW_018397297.1:171904-175121 GCF_002168275.2 Theobroma umbraticum
ATAAGTGATTTGAATACATGGTTTAGAATGATTTATACACAGCTTTTGTGGAAAGCATAAGCTGGTAGAAATAATAGGCAATTATGGATGCAATTTGATTTGGAAGTTGTTTGCGTATACTATATATATATATATATGTAAAGTGTTTTAGAAACCGAGGAATGGGCCCTTTTGTAACGTTTTGCATCAAAACCATACCTTGAATCTTTCTGTAGTGCACATAGTTGATCGCACTTGATAAATGGCTTAAATGCAAATTCTTGTGAATCGATTTTAGTTTGAACTTTATGCAAATGTTGACACCATGCATTTGAATGTGAAAAATAATTTTGAAAAGTTGTCCAACTTTGTTTTCAAATGATTTTAAGAAAAACTCTTGAAAACCTTTATTTGGTTTTGACAACAGTTTTGACAAACCAAGAGCATCGAGAGTAGGACAACTATCACATCGGGACAGTGTGACCCATGTGCACAAGTGAGCTCTAGCTAGAGAAACTTTTAGGTCTTCGACAGACTATGAGACGTGGCTAGGCCATGGTCTATGATTATATGTGGCAAGGCCATGGGTTGTTATACGTGTCTAGGCCACGAGTTGATATACGTGGTTACAACCACATGATTTCTCCAATGTTGGCCAATATCGTTGAGACTGCCATGGCTCAGGGGAATCCGGTGGAGGGGGGCCTCTCGGATGTTATTATGAGAAAGTGGGTCCACGAGTTGATTACATAATTGAGAGTTTTCAAGGTTTCAAAGTCATACTCTTTTGCATGGTGAATAGATTCCGCTTTATTTGTAGCCCTCTTTTTTAATCAATAGCTTTCAATTCTTAACATATTGATTACAGATTATTTTATATGGATGTACTCGGGTATTTTACATGCCGCACCTTTTAGGAGCATGCATGTTAACATACTACCATTTGTGTAGTGTAAGTGGACTGAAAGGCATCAAGTTGAGGTTTTAGACCTTTTGCTGAGTTGATTTTCTGAGTTTGAGTCATACCTTTTTTGGTTAAAAACTTTGATAAATGTTCATACTTGGCATTTGGTTGGCACATTAATTGTTGGTATCTAAATTTGTAAATTCTTTGGTTTTGATGGCTTTACACATACACTGTTTGGAAATTTTTATAAATTTTATATACTTTTAATATGATCATACGTGTATGCATATTTAATAAGATAAAGAACTTTCTTAAATGTTGTATCTGTTTATCCTAATGCATTTTGTATTGGAAGCTTTTTTTGGTAGAATGGGCTTGCCTACTTGGCCCTTTTATCAGTCATGGCCTAAGGATGGTTGTGATAGTTGATAACTCTACAATATAGAGTTATTTGGTCATAATTTTATCTACTAAGTTGTTAGGTTCTTGAGTTTTAGCACAGATTTTAGGTGTTTTTAGTTATTTATTTATAGTAAAATATGTTTAGTCAATTGAATTTAGATTATTTTAGGCAAAGTTAAATGTTAAATTGCTTAAGAAAAGTTGCGATTGATTAAATTGTGTTTTTTAGGTGTGCATTGAAGAATGACTTTTAATTGGACTAAGAGAATGCATTATAGGTGTAGACTTTCTTTGCATATGTTTCTTTTTTTCGAGCACATATCCCTTACAGAAGTAAAATGATATGAATCTCGACCATTGCAAAGCTTAAGGGTGAGGTTCTATAAACTCAGTGAGTGGCCAAAAAACAAGCAATGATAACAGAAGTATTTTAATATCTAGTTCAACATCATAAGATATGCCTTATTAACACACATATATATGATGATTCATCAAACGCATTAGAGTATATCATCGTCTAGAACACACTTATCAGATGGAATTACAAAGACACCTTTAGTGTCCAAATCATCACTTGGAATGCATTCATCTAATGGATTCCTTAAAACACATATAGTATTAACATCATCGTCCGAAATACATGCATCGAATTGAATCAGAAAGACACATTCAGTGTCCAAATCATCACCCAGAATGTGCTCATCAAGTAGACTATTAGAAACACAAATAGTGTTAACAAATTGATTACAGATTATTTTATGTGGATGTACTCGGGTATTTTACATGCCACACATTTTGGGAATGTGCGTGTTTACATATTGCCATTTGTGTTTATGCAAATATTGAACGATTTTGTGAAGGAAATCTATTTTATTATGCATTGGTTTTTGGCTTTGTTTGCTAATGAAAGTATTGCACTATGATTTACATGGCATTTTTACAAGGCACAAGTACCTTATTTGGTTTTATAAGGTTGTCATTTTATACTCTGGTTTTATTGCTTAAAAAGTTATACTTTAAGCTTATTTCCCATCTACGCCCTATTCACGGAGCCGATGATTATTGAGTTTGTGAAACTCACCCCTTTATCTTCTTTTATGCAGACAATTGATCGACCGAGAGTGTATTCATCGACACATATTGTCCACCGCAGATAGGTCAAGACATCTCTTAGCACTTGCTCTAAGTTGCTCCACTGTTAAAGGTCAAGTCATTCATAGTGTATTTTGTTTTATAAATAGACACTAATGTTAATGCAAATGTACATTTGGAGATTGAAAACTTTAATGTATTTATACAATAATGAGGAATAAAAATTTAGTCAATTTGTTCGACTTTTCATTTTAAGTATATTACAAAGAGTTATACGGTTCAAAGTGATTACATAAATTGGTCGAATGAATATAACATGTTAACAAAGTTTCAAGTAAAGCTTGTTAAGGACTTGGTGTGTTTTCCAGTAAGATTCGGATGCCGGTAGCGATCAGGGTGCGATCGTTACAGATAGATCTTTGGCTGGTTTATCAAGTGGAATCACTTTGATAATACTTGGTAAGTGTATTTCAAGGCATCAAGTTTGAGGTTTTTGACCTTCTGTTGAGTTGCTTTGCTGAGTTCGAGTCAAACTTTGTTTGGTTAAAAATTTTGATAAATGTTTATACCTGGCCTTTTGTTGGCACATTATATGTTGGTATCTAAATTCGTAAATTCTTTGGCTTTGATGGTTTTACACATATACTGTTTGGAAAATGTTATAAATTTTCCAATAACATATATACTTTTAGTATACTAGTACGTGTATGCATATTTAATGAGATAAGGAACTCTCTTAAATGTCATATTTGTTTATCCTAATGCATTTTGTATTGGAAGCCATTTTTGGTTGTGTGGGCATGTGTAACACCCCGTACCCTCGTATAGAAGCCCATA
>NW_018397297.1:175221-176765 GCF_002168275.2 Theobroma umbraticum
ACATGTGCTTTATCACACTTTTGATATTGGATTGGTGTATAATCATATTTGGATTATTTGTATTACATGTTTGCTCATATGTTATGCTAGCTAGCATGCCTATTTGGAATGCACACATTATCATGATTGTGTTATATGTTTATAATGTATGCTTGAAAATTTGGTTGTTGAATTGATCGCTTTAAATTCTATGGTTCAAATATGTTTAGTTCGCTAAATGTAGAATCATGGTATTTTGGAACTTTTGATTTGAGGGATTGGAAAGGATAATTCATCACAAAGTAAATGAAGTGAATTTGGAAAGGTTTAAGATTGGATTTTGGAAATTTGGAAGCATAGCCCTAAGGACCAAAATCAATCCTTAGCTAGCAAAACACATAAGGAAGTGTTCTGCTTCAGAAGGATTGACTGTTCATCCAGGAAAGGTTGATCATTGCAATTAAAAGTGCATTCTTTATGGCATTTTGACCTCATTTTGAGGAGTTTCTTTAGGCAACTTACACTAAGTTTCCAAGGTACCGTGAATATGATTTTTAGCATTTTAAAGGATATACAGTTATCCCTTTTTAAGTGCATTTGATGAGCTCTTGGATTTGGAATTGGAAAGTGGCATGTTCATTACAAATATGTTTATTTGTTCCATCTCTAGTATTTTGCTCATAAGGATTTTATATCTCAACCCACCAAATATCTATTTTTATTTTTAGATTGATAATGTAATACCCCGTATCCTCAATATATAATCCAATATGACCTTATCAATAGGACGAGGGTCAATTGAAGCTAAATTGAGTGCAAAAGAGTGATGGTTGGTGAATTAAATATTTTGGAATAAAATATTTTACATGCGAGAAAATAATAATAAAATAATATTTTTTTATCGGTGATGAGTTAACAGAGCTAAAAGGCGATTTGGAAGTGAACTAGGGCAAAGTGAGACACTTGGGGACCCAAAGAGACAAGTGGAGAATTTTAAAATAAAATAATATTTTATTAATAAAATAGTATTAAAATAATTCGATGCCAGAACGGGTTGCATCATGTGAGAGATAGGTTAAGTCTAAATGGGGGAGACCAATAATAGAATTTTTGGATGACATAAATAAAATAATATTTTATTTATTATATTATATTATATTATATAGATAGAGAAATTATTGGTCACAAGCAAAATTGGATGAAAAGAAAATAACTAGTCATGGAAAATGAGGTTATGTGGAAGATTGGCACATGCATGTGATAATATTATTACATGCAAAAGATGGCATGTAAAGGTGTAATCTTAGTAGGGAACATGTGGGACCCCAACCATGTGACAAATAAAAATGAAGGACACAAATGCATAAGGTGAAATATGCATGTGATTTTACTAGTTAAAGAAAGCGTAGAGAATTTTTGCATGGAGGGCACTTGGTGGCAATGTTGAACTAAAAGAGAGGAAATATATATATGCATGTAATGTTAATGGCTAAATGCGAGGCTAAATGAGAAATAATGTGGGAGAATGCATGAAAGGCTATTGAACATCAGTAAGGTGGATGAAA
>NW_018397297.1:177235-177456 GCF_002168275.2 Theobroma umbraticum
AGAATATGGATGCATGCATGCCATTGATCCTTGGTTAGATAACAAATTTAAGATAAAATGAAAAAAATAGTAAATTGTTCTTAATCTTTGAATTCTTAAATGGTGGAAAAATGTTGGTGTTAATTGATAGATTTACATGTGGCAGCCTTGATGACTAAAGCCATGGAGATTTGTTGAGATGCATGCAAAGTCCAAGCCACTTTGAAAGGTAAGCATGCAAT
>NW_018397297.1:177466-177749 GCF_002168275.2 Theobroma umbraticum
TATGATACCTTAAAATCGGCAAGGAGAAATGCTTGTGCCAATTAGAAATGTTAAGGTTGCTTGCTATGTTGTTTAAAGGAAATAAGGTTGAAATGGGCACTTAATATTATAAATCAGTTGCTGATACATGTAATATAGAGAATTATGCTTGCCAAGGTTATGAATTCCTTTAGCAAAAATATGTCAATATGCATATGACTATGCAAAGGCTAATTGAGAAAGAAATGTGATTTTAGCATGATCTGAGTTATTAAGATGATGATTGATGTTTGAATGAGAAAGA
>NW_018397297.1:177759-177874 GCF_002168275.2 Theobroma umbraticum
GGATATAAAGGCTTAAGTAAATGTGGGTAGCATATGTAAGACAAATGAGTTGTAATGTTAGTAAAAGTATTTTGGAACTAATTGCTGCTAGGAGATTGACTAAGTGAAAGATAAT
>NW_018397297.1:178028-178152 GCF_002168275.2 Theobroma umbraticum
AGTCATCTTGATGAACTGAGGACATAAGGAGTTTAATTTGGTGAAGTAATATCCTACCTAGAGAGGTGAATAGGGGGTGTCAATTTTAAAAGATTCTATGCTATATCAAAGTATATGTATAGTA
>NW_018397297.1:178252-178405 GCF_002168275.2 Theobroma umbraticum
ACTAAAATCGATTCACAAGAATTTGTATTTAAGCTATTTATCAAGTGCAATCAACTATGTACACTACACAAAGATTCAAGGCATGGTTTTGATGCAAAATGTTACAAAAGGGCCCATTCACCGATTTCTAAAACACTTTACATATATATATAT
>NW_018397297.1:178513-178659 GCF_002168275.2 Theobroma umbraticum
CATATACTTTGATATAGCATAGAATCTTTTAAAATTGACACCCCCTACTCACCTGTCTAGGCAGGATATTACTTCACGAAATTAAACTCCTCATGTCCTCAATTCATCAAGATGACTTGCCGGTCACCCATTTTCTCCTTGAATTA
>NW_018397297.1:178817-179001 GCF_002168275.2 Theobroma umbraticum
TTCTCAATTAGCCTTTGCATAGTCATATGCATATTGACATATTTTTACTAAAGGAATTCATAACCTTGGCAAGCATAATTCTCTATATTACATGTATCAACAACTGATTTATAATATTAAGTGCCCATTTCAACCTTATTTCCTTCAAACAACATAGCAAGCAACCTTAACATTTCTAACTAGC
>NW_018397297.1:179268-179423 GCF_002168275.2 Theobroma umbraticum
CCTTAGAAATCTTTGTTGCCACAAACACAACCCAACATTACCAATCTGAATTTCTAAGTATATATTCAAACTAAGGCCATTCTCTTACCTTTTCCTTACTTGAATTCACAAAATCGAGCCACACATCCTTTTCTAGGTTTCAAATCTCTTTTTAA
>NW_018397297.1:179447-179587 GCF_002168275.2 Theobroma umbraticum
AGGTAAAGGGAAGGAAATCTTCACAGTTGCCTTAGGTTTTCTTCAAAACTAAGCCTGCCCTTCAATCTCCCTTTTCTTCTCTTTTATCTCTACCATTTGGGTGGAACATACAAAGCCATTTCTTTCCTTTCTTTTTCTCT
>NW_018397297.1:179636-179796 GCF_002168275.2 Theobroma umbraticum
TCTTCATTTTATTGGTTAAATATCCACCTTTCATTATCCTTCCATTCTTTAATCAATCTTCATGCATTCTTAATGCATTTCCATTTCATCCACCTTACTTATGTGTAATAGCCTTTCATGCATTCTCCCACATTATTTCTCATTTGGCCTCCCATTTAGC
>NW_018397297.1:180139-180739 GCF_002168275.2 Theobroma umbraticum
TAAAATATGATTTTATTCATATCAGCTAAATATTCTATTGTTGGTCTCCCTCATTTAGACTTAACCTATCTCTCGCATGATGCAACCCGTTCAAGCATCGAATTATTTTAATACTATTTTATTCTAAAATTGTCCATTTGCCTCCTTGGGTCCCCAAGTGTCTCATTTTGCCCTAGTTCACTTCCAAATCACCTTTTAGCTCTATTAAATCATCACCGATAAAAAATTATTATTTTATTATTATTTTCTCGCATGTAAAATATTTTATTTCAAAATATTCAATCCACCCACCGTCACTCTTTTGCACTTAATTTTGCTTCAATTTGCCCTCATACTATTGACAAGGTCGTATTGGATTATATATTGAGGGTACGGGGTGTTACATTAGCAATCTAAAAACAAAAATAGATATTTAGTGGGGTGAGATATAAAATCCCCATGAGCAAAATACTAGAGATGCAACAAGCAAAACATTGGATTTTTAAATAAATATATTTGTAATAAACATGCCACTTTTCAATTCAAAATCCAAGATCTCATCAAATACACTTAAAAAGGGATAACTATATATCCTTTAAAATGCTAAAAATCATATTCATG
>NW_018397297.1:180876-181019 GCF_002168275.2 Theobroma umbraticum
ATGAACAGTCAATCCTTTCGAAACAGAACACTTCCTTATGTGTTTTGCTAGTTAGGGGATGATTTTTGGTCCTCGGGGCTACACTTCAGATTTCCAAAATCCAATCTTAAACCTTTCCAAATTCACTTCATTTACTTCGTGAT
>NW_018397297.1:181041-181173 GCF_002168275.2 Theobroma umbraticum
AAATCAAAAGTTCCAAAATACCATGATTCTACATTTGGTGAACTAAACATATTTGAACCATAGAATTTAATGCGATCAATTGAACAATCAAATTTTCAAGCATATATTATAAACATATAACACAATCATGAT
>NW_018397297.1:181183-181308 GCF_002168275.2 Theobroma umbraticum
TTCCAAATAGGCATGCTAGCAAGCATAACATATGAACAAACATGTAATATAAATGATCCAAATATGATTAAACACCAATCCAATATCAAAAGTGTGATAAAGCACATGTTTGTTCATGCTAAGGC
>NW_018397297.1:181642-181808 GCF_002168275.2 Theobroma umbraticum
AAGTTCAAAAGGTACTAAGGCACCTAATATAATTCAAAAGGTGCAAAGGCACCTCATAAATTTCAAAAGGTGCAAAGGCACCTAACAAGGTTAAAAGATATGAAAACCCCAACTCAGTTAGGAAATTAAAAAAAAAAGACTTAAAAAGTAATAGCTAAACTTAAGA
>NW_018397297.1:181818-181929 GCF_002168275.2 Theobroma umbraticum
TAAAAGTAAACTAAAACAACTTCAATTCAATTGGCTCTATATGATTTAAACTGAATTAAGAAAAGTAAATGAAACTACCTAAATCTGAACCTAAAACTCAAGAACTTAACT
>NW_018397297.1:181939-182090 GCF_002168275.2 Theobroma umbraticum
CCAAAATTTGACAAAATAACTTTATGTAATAAAGTTAGCAAACCTTAGGGCTTTTGAGTCCCTCTTTGCCTTCTTAATCAAGATTAGATAAGCACATGAAAGAAAGAGAGATTGTAATAAAAAAAAAGCATTCTAATTTGTCTCCAAATTT
>NW_018397297.1:182190-182976 GCF_002168275.2 Theobroma umbraticum
ATTTTGATTTTTAGTTTGATTAATCCTTACAAATGGGTAGATAACTAAGGGAGACGTCTTGTGGCAGCAAAGATCGATTCACTTGGAGGAAGTTTGGTGACATGCAAGCCATTCAAAACCGTGGGTGCATGGTGGATGTCAAGTGAAAGAAAAGTGGTAAGCTTTGTACTTTGTTTTGAGACCTATAGTTAATTGAATATTGTGAGAAAATGATTGTGTAAAATGTGGGCAGCTTGGTGGGTGGAACTTTGGAAGAACATCGAGGTTGCATGCAAGGTCTAAATCATCACAAAGGTAAGGCATGCAATGTGAAATGGTGGTAAGATGTTTTGAGTATGATAAGGAAACAATTATGCTAGTTGAGAGTTGAAAATGAAATGAATGAAAATGGTGGATATGTGTTGTTGTGAAAGGTTTAAATTTGTTGAGAATGATGATGTATGATGAATGGAAATTATTATCATGTTTAGTGGTGGTATGTTAAAAGTGAATATGGTTGTTGAAAGAAATCTAACATGCATGAACTATTTAGAAATATTGAGTTTGCTTGGTAGGTTATTTGGAAGAATAAAGAGAAATAATGTGAATGGTGGATTGAGAAATGTGAATTGTGTATTGAAAAGTAAGCATTGAAAGTAGATAGATAAAGATGCATGTGAACTCACAAATAGTTGAGTAAATTGTGAATGATTGTTGCTGCCATATATATATATATATGATTAATGTTATGAAAATATAAGATGCATTTTCATGAGAATTGCTTGGAAAGGTTGAAATAGACACTTA
>NW_018397297.1:182986-183111 GCF_002168275.2 Theobroma umbraticum
CAAGTTGCCGGTACACATTACATAAAGAATTACGCAAGTAAGAGATATGAATTCCATTAGTAAAAGTAAGTCAAAATGTATATGATTGTGTAAGGATTAAGTGGGAAAGAAAGGTGTTCTAGCAT
>NW_018397297.1:183121-183492 GCF_002168275.2 Theobroma umbraticum
ATAAAAATGATGATGAATGTATGACTAAGAAAGGAAAATAAGAATGATCAATACTAAGTAAATTAAGCTTGGTTATTGCTAGGAAGTATGCAAATGGAAAAGGATTGCCGTATTGAATAACCAAAGGAGGAAGCGTAATCAGATAAGTGGCGAAGTGATTTCCCGCCATTGTTAGGTGAGTAGGTGGTGCCTATTTTAAAAATCTCCATGCTATATATATTGAATTACGTTAATAAACATTGATGGTTTTCTTAAGTGAAATTGTGGATAACATGAGTTGTTAGCCTTGTTAGGCAATTTTAAAACGGATTTACAATGGTTTTTATATGGTTATTGTGGAAAGCATGAGTTGGTAGAAACTATAGGAAGTT
>NW_018397297.1:183562-183747 GCF_002168275.2 Theobroma umbraticum
ATATATGTAAAGAGTTTTAGAAACTGGGAAACAAGCCTTTCACGATGTTTACATGAAAATCTGTGCCTTGTATTATTGTGTGATGTGTATAGCTAAAAGCATTTGTTAAATGATTTAAAATGCAAAGTTTTGAGCCTCGGTTTTATTTCAATTTTTGTACAAGTGATTACACCATGCCATTTAAC
>NW_018397297.1:183757-183901 GCF_002168275.2 Theobroma umbraticum
ATTTCAAAGGGGTTATCAAACCTTGGTTTCAAATGATTAAAAGGAAAAGCATTGTAAAACCCAATTTGGTTTTAAAAATGATTTTTGATAAACCAAGAGTATCGAGAGTAGGCTAACTGTTACTTCAGTTAAGTGTGACCCTTG
>NW_018397297.1:183911-183991 GCF_002168275.2 Theobroma umbraticum
AGCTCTAGCTAGAGAACCTTTGGGTTGTCGATGGGCTGTTAGACATGGCTGAGGCCATAGTTTGTGATATACGTGGCAAG
>NW_018397297.1:184001-184210 GCF_002168275.2 Theobroma umbraticum
GTTATATGTGGCTAGGCCATAAGTGATATTCGCAGTTGCTACCGCTTGATTCTTCGAAGTCAGGTAACATCATTGAGACTGCCATGACTGTGGGGATATAGTGGAGAAGAGTTCTGAGATGTTATTATGTGGAAATGGATCTACAGGTGATTACGATTCTTACCTATTCGAGAGCCTTGTGAGTTTTCGATGCATACTCTTTTGCATGG
>NW_018397297.1:184440-184672 GCF_002168275.2 Theobroma umbraticum
CTTATCGGATGAACGTGAGATGTTTTACGAGGCCATACACTTTGATTTCTTTACATGCCACATGTTTTGCGAGCGTACTAACTTTATATCGGTATTCATATTTGTATGTAAAATAATATTTTTTACGTGTGAACTAATTTCGTAACATTGTTTTCTGCACCGTTTTACCGAGTGAAATATTTTATTATGATTTACGTTATTATTTTCACAAGGCACAAATATCTTACTTATG
>NW_018397297.1:184682-185211 GCF_002168275.2 Theobroma umbraticum
TTAAGATTATGTTTTGCTATTCCGATTTTATTATTCAACTTATCTGCCTTATCCTTGTTTCCTATCTATGCCTTGCTCACGGAGTCGATGGTCACTGAGTTTGCTTTCTCCGATGTTGGCCAACATTGTCGAGATTGCCATGGCTATGGGATCTGGTGGATTAGAGTTCCAAGATGTTATTACGTGAAAGTGGGTCCACAAGTTCTTATTTCTATTACCTACTTGAGAGGGATATCTCTTTGGGTTTTCAATACGTATTATTTCGCATGGTGAGAACTACAAGATTTTCCACAACTCCCCTATTTATATTACGATGTTGGATTTAACTCCTCGAATATGAGGCAATTTGAGAATTTGTGTATCAGCTTTGATAGTAATTGATTTCATTGGAGCGTGCAGTATTATACTGATTTGATGAGTAAAGACGATAAATGATTTCGATGGTAGAAATCTCTTACTTACACTGGTTTTAATATGTTACTTGAAATGATTATTTGCATCACAACTTTTGGTTTTAAATATAAGGCAC
>NW_018397297.1:185221-185617 GCF_002168275.2 Theobroma umbraticum
TTTGATTTTAAATTGTTTATACATATTCATATGTTTTAATGTTCAAACATACTTGCTTTACGCTTGCTTCCCATCTATACCCTACTCACGGAGTTGATGATCACTAAATCTGTGAGACTCACCCCCTGAACTTTTTTTTACATATAAGTAATTAGCTTAAGTGCATTGCTCAGCTCCTCGAGACTTGCTACAACATAGGTAATGGCATCGCTTAGACTTCCACTTCGAGTCGCTTCGCTGCATAGAGGTTGTGTTGCGTAAAATAGTTAAACTTATAAAGATTATTAATCTATCATAAATGTATTTTGTTAAAAACTTTAAGGTTGTGTATTGGATGTTAAATGTGAAGTTGGGACACACGAGGATATTGTAACTAGTTGCTATACTTCAATTGTA
>NW_018397297.1:185635-188746 GCF_002168275.2 Theobroma umbraticum
AGTAAACAAAAGTATTGTTATTACTAGTCGATTCATATACGCGTTAGAATGTTTAGTTAAATTATCCAAAATCTCAACTAAGGCTTGTTGGGGATTTAGGAGATTCACTTGCAAGTCTCGGACAACGGTAACGATCAGGGAAGAGGTCGTTACATAAATTATAAAATAAACTAAATCTAATTAAGAAGAACTTAAACTAAAAAATCAAAGCAATAGTAAAATTGGATAAAAATCAATTCAAACAAGCCTAAGATTACAATATCCCTCACACTTTATCTAGATCTTACCTCTCTCTCTTAACTTATTATAATCAGTTGAATTGCTAACCTAAAGTCCTCAATTATTTATGAGGCTCTCTTAAAACTCTTATAAAAATATTTATTTTAATCAAAACACTATATCTCTATCTATATTGAAATTAAAATAGATACATTAAGTTCAAGCTTTAATACTAGCTACATACAACATATAGGTATATCTCTATCTTATACACAAATCAATTATTCATTAAAGTAACTAATTATGATCATATGCTATTCAAATTTTAGCCTACTCTAAACTACCTTTCTTAAGTTATGTTTAGGTTTCAAAATCAATTTAACTAGTAGTTAAACAATTAAATGCATTAAGAACAGAATGAAGTAAACAATCCAATAACATTGAAAATGAGCAAGAAAGTGATTAAAAGTTTAAACTACATGTGAGTTCATCCTAGAGAAAAGAAATTAGCTACTCATAATTGAAAATAAAGAACATAAAACAATAGAGTGTAACCATCTCAAAAAAAAAAAAAAACAAGAAAACTAGAGATTAGTAATCTTCAACCTTCTATGGTTGATCATATTTTTCTTGAGTTCTTGGTGGCTAATCTCTTCCTAAAATAACCTAAAACTAATTCCCACTAACCTCTCTTCAATTTGGCCTCATATGGATGCCTTTATAGGGATCACAAATATAATTTTGGTCCAGTTCAAACTCCCATATTCTAAAAGCTATCTTTACAAACCCATTGTGCTTGGGCGCTAGCTTTCTACTGCCACGCTATCGACTTGTGATGCATTGTTGTCCTTCTTCACAGCAAAACTGGGCAAATTGGTAAACATGAATGTTATAACTTGGCCTCTTAGCTTTGCAATGGTCAAGATTCATGTTATTTGAACTTCCGTACTGGGATATGTGTTCAAAAAAACGAAACATATGTAGAGAAAGTTAACATCTAGAATGCATTCTCTTAGTCCAATTAAAAGTCCTTCTTTAATGCACACCTACAAAAGAACAATTTAATCAATAGCAACTTTTCTTAAGCAATTTAACATTTAACTTTGCCTAAAATAATCTAAATTCAATTGACTAAACATATTTTACTATAATTAAATAAAAAACTAAAAACACCTAAAATCTAGGCTAAAACTCAAGAACCTAGCATCTTAGTAGATAAAATTAAGACCAAATAACTCTATACCATAGAGTTATCAACTATCACAACCCATCCCTAGGCCATGACCGATAAAAGGGCCAAGTAGGCAAGCCCACTCAACCAAAAAAAGCTTCCAATACAAAATGCATTAGGATAAATAGATACAACATTTAAGAAAGTTCTTTATCTCATTAAATATGCATACACGTATATCATACTAAAAGTATATATTTCATTCAAAATTTATAAAATTTTCCAAACAGTGTATGTGTAAAGCCATCAAAACCAAAGAATTTCCAAATTTAGATACCAACATATAATGTGCCAACCAAATGCTAGGTATGAACATTTATCAAAGTTTTTAACCAAACAAAGTATGACTCAAACTCAGCAAATCAACTCAACAAAAGGCCAAAAACCTCAACTTGATGCCTTGAAGTCCACTTGTTAAGTATTATTAAAAAAGTGACCCCCCTTGATAAGCCAACCAAAGATCTATTTGCAACGACCACACTTTGATCGCTATAGGCATCCAAGTCTTGCAAAAGAACTAGCAAGTCCCAAACAAGCGTTACTTGAAACATTCATTAATATGTTATATTCATTCCACCAATTTATGTAATCGATTTAAACCGTATAACTCTTTGTAATATACTTAAAATGAAAAGTCGAATAAATCAACTAAACTTTTATTCCTCATTATTGTAAAAATACATTAAAGGTTACAATCTCCAAATGTACATTTGCATTAGCACTAGTGTCAATTGACAAAACAAAATACACTATTAAAGACTCGACCTCTAGTAGCGGAGCAACTTAGAGTAAGTGCTAAGAGATGTCTTTACCTATGCACGGTAGATAATATGTGTCGATGAATGCATGTTAGGCCGATCAATTATCTACCAGAAGGGAGATAAGAGGGCAAGTCTCACAAACTTAGTGATCATCAACTTCGTGAGGAGGGCGTAGTTGGGAAACAAGCTTAAAGCAGAACTTTTTGAACAATAAAACCAGAGTATAAAATGACAACCTTACAAAACCAAATAAAGCACTTGTGCCTTGTAAAAATGCCATGTAGATCATAGTGCAATACTTTCATTAGCAAATAATGTCGAAAGCCAGTGCATAATAAAATAGATTTTAATTCACGAAATCATTCAATATTTACATAAACACAAATGGCAGTATGTAAACACACACGCTCCTAAAAGGTTCGGCATGTAAAATACCTTCGTACATCCACATAAAATAATCTGTAATCAATATGTTAAGCACTGAAAGCTATTGACTAAAAAAAGGGGCTACAGATAAAGCAGTATCTATCCACCATGCAAAAGAGTATGAGTTTGAAACCTCAAAAACTCTCGATTAGGTAATCAACTTGTGGACACATTTTCTCATAATAACATCTGAGAGGCCCCTTTCCACCAGATTTCCTTAAGCCATGGCAGTCTCGATGATGTTGGCCAACATTGGAGAAATCATGTGGTCGCAACCACGTATATGAACTCGTGGCCTAGCTATATATAACAACCCATGGCCTTGCCACGAATAATCATAGACCATGGCCTAGCCACATCTTATAGTCTATCGAAGACTTAAAAGGTTCTCTAGCTAGAGCTCACTTGTGCACAAAGGTCATACTGTCCCGATGTGATATTTGTCCTACTCTCAATGCTCTTAGTTTGTCAAAA
>NW_018397297.1:188846-188978 GCF_002168275.2 Theobroma umbraticum
AGTTGTTAGAAATGATAAGTGATTTGAATACATGGTTTAGAATGATTTATACATGGCTTTTGTGGAAAGCATGAGCTGGTAGAAATAATAGGCAATTAAGGATGCAACTTGATTTGGAAGTTGTTTGTGTAT
>NW_018397297.1:188988-189060 GCF_002168275.2 Theobroma umbraticum
TATATATGTAAAGTGTTTTAGAAACCGGGGAATCGGCCTTTTTGTAATGTTTTGCATCAAAACCATGCCTTG
>NW_018397297.1:189070-189181 GCF_002168275.2 Theobroma umbraticum
TAGTATACATAGCTGATCGCACTTGATAAATGGCTTAAATGCAAATTCTTGTGAATTGATTTTAGTTCAAACTTTATGCAAATGTTTACACCATGCATTTTAATGTGAAAA
>NW_018397297.1:189850-189967 GCF_002168275.2 Theobroma umbraticum
GTGAAGGGGGGCCTCTCGGATGTTATTATGAGAAAGTGGGTCCACGAGTTGATTACTTAATCAAGAGTTTTCGGGGTTTTAAACTCATACTCTTTTGCATGGTGGATAGATACTACT
>NW_018397297.1:190112-190230 GCF_002168275.2 Theobroma umbraticum
GTTTATGCATATATTGAATGATTTCGTGAATTGAAATCTATTTTATTATGCACTAGCTTTTGACATTATTTGCTAATGAAAGTATTGCACTATGATTTACATGGCATTTCTACAAGGC
>NW_018397297.1:190753-191032 GCF_002168275.2 Theobroma umbraticum
ATGTTTAGTCGATTTATCCAACTTTTCGTTTTAAGTATATTACAAAGAGTTATACGGTTCAAAACGATTACATAAATTGGTGGAATAAATATAACGTATTAACGAAAGTTTCAAGTAAGGCTTGTTTGGGACTTGCTAGGTCTTTTGCAAGACTTGGACGCCTGTAGCGATCAAAATGTGGTCGTTGTAAATAGATATTTGGTTGGCTTATCAAGGGGGGTCACATTTTTTATAATACTTAGTAAGTGGACTTCAAGGCATCAAGTTGAGGTTTTTGAC
>NW_018397297.1:191187-191352 GCF_002168275.2 Theobroma umbraticum
CTTTGGTTTTGATGGCTTTACACATACACTGTTTGGAAAATTTTATAAATTTTCAAATGAAATATATACTTTTACTATGATCATACGTGTATGCATATCTAATGAGATAAAGAACTTTCTTAAATGTTATATCTATTTATCCTAATGCATTTTGTATTGGAAGTT
>NW_018397297.1:191362-191473 GCF_002168275.2 Theobroma umbraticum
TTTATCTACTAAGTTGCTAGGTTCTTGAGTTTTAGTATAAATTTTAAGTGTTTTTATTTATTTATTTAATTATAGTAAAATATGTTTAGTCAATTGAATTTAGATTATTTT
>NW_018397297.1:191632-191797 GCF_002168275.2 Theobroma umbraticum
AAAGCTAAGAGGCTAAGCTATAATATTCATGTTTACCTATTTGCCAAGTTTTTCCTTGAAGAAGGACAACAATGCATCAAAATTCGATGCCGTGGTAGTAGGAAGCCAGTGTCCAGGCACAACAGGTTTGTAAAGACAACTTTTAGAAGATGGGAGTTTGAACTG
>NW_018397297.1:191807-191932 GCF_002168275.2 Theobroma umbraticum
ATATTTGTGAGCCCTATAATGGTATCCGTATGAGGCCAAATCAAAGAGAGGTTAGAGGGAATCAGTTTTAAGTTATTTTAGGAAGATATTAGCCACCAAGAACTCAAGAAAAACAAGATCAACCA
>NW_018397297.1:192032-192143 GCF_002168275.2 Theobroma umbraticum
AATGTGACCCTTGTGCACAAGTGAGCTCTAGCTAGAGAACCTTTTAGGTCTTTGATGGACTATTAAACGTGGCTAGGCCATGGTCTATGATTATATGTGGCAAGGGCATGG
>NW_018397297.1:192557-192699 GCF_002168275.2 Theobroma umbraticum
TGCCATTAGTGTTTATGCATATATTGAATGATTTCGTGAATTGAAATCTATTTTTTTATGCACTAGCTTTTGACATTATTTGCTAATAAAAGTATTGCACTATGATTTACATGGCATTTCTACAAGGCACAAGTGCCTTATT
>NW_018397297.1:193116-193310 GCF_002168275.2 Theobroma umbraticum
ACCTTTAATGTATTCATACAATAATGAGGAATAAATGTTTAGTCGATTTATCCAGCTTTTCGTTTTAAGTATATTACAAAGAGCTATACGGTTCAAAACGATTACATAAATTGGTGGAATGAATATAACGTATTAACGAAAGTTTCAATTAAGGCTTGTTTGGGACTTGCTAGTTCTTTCGCAAGACTTGGACG
>NW_018397297.1:193320-193452 GCF_002168275.2 Theobroma umbraticum
TCAAAGTGTGGTCGTTGTAAATAGATCTTTGGTTGGCTTATCAAGGGGGGTCACATTTTTCATAATACTTAGTAAGTTGACTTCAAGGCATCAAGTTGAGGTTTTTGACCTTTTGTTGAGTTGATTTGCTGA
>NW_018397297.1:193796-193957 GCF_002168275.2 Theobroma umbraticum
AGAGTTATTTGATCATAATTTTATCTACTAAGTTGCTAGGTTCTTGAGTTTTAGCATAGTTTTTAAGTGTTTTTAGTTATTTATTTAATTATAGTAAAATATGTTTCGTCAATTGAATTTAGATTATTTTAGGCAAAGTTAAATGTTAAATTGCTTAAGAA
>NW_018397297.1:194057-194191 GCF_002168275.2 Theobroma umbraticum
GTTTATGCATATATTGAATGATTTCGTGAATTGAAATCTATTTTATTATGCACTGGCTTTTGACATTATTTGCTAATGAAAGTATTGCACTATGATTTACGTGGCATTTCAACAAGGCACAAGTGCCTTATTTG
>NW_018397297.1:194201-194348 GCF_002168275.2 Theobroma umbraticum
GTTGTCATTTTATACTCTGGTTTTGTTGTTCAAAAAGTTATGCTTTAAGCTTGTTTCCCAACTACGCCTTGTTCAAGAAGCTGATGATCCCAGAGTTTGTGAGACTTACCCCCTTATCTCCCTTTTGGTAGATAATTGATCGGCCAA
>NW_018397297.1:194600-194769 GCF_002168275.2 Theobroma umbraticum
ATGTTTAGTCGATTTATCCAACTTTTCGTTTTAAGTATATTACAAAGAGTTATAAGATTCAAAACAATTACATATATTGGTGGAATGAATATAACGTATTAACGAAAGTTTCAAGTAAGGCTTGTTTGGGACTTGCTAGTTCTTTCGCAAGACTTGGACGCCTGTAGCG
>NW_018397297.1:195273-195966 GCF_002168275.2 Theobroma umbraticum
GATAAAGAACTTTCTTAAATGTTGTATCTGTTTATCCTAATGCATTTTGTATTGAAAGTTTTTTTTGGTCAAGTGGGCTTGCCTACTTGGCCCTTTTATCAATCATGGCCTAGGGATGGGTTGTGATAGTTGATAACTCTATGATATAGAGTTATTTGGTCTTAATTTTATCTACTAAGTTGCTAGGTTCTTGAGTTTTAGCATAGATTTTAAGTGTTTTTAGTTATTTATTTAATTATAGTAAAATATGTTTAGTTAATTGAATTTAGATTATTTTAGGCAAAGTTAAATGTTAAATTGCTTCAGAAAAGTTGCTATTGATTAAATTGTGCCTTTGCAGGTATGCATTGAAGAAGGACCATTAATTGGTCTAAGAGAATGAATTCTAGGTGTAGACTTTCTTTGCATATGTTTCATTTTTTTGAGCACATATCCTAGTACAAAAGTCCAAATGACATGAATCTTGACCATTGCAAAGCTAAGATGCTAAGCTATAATATTCATGTTTACCAATTTGCCCAGTTTTGCCTTGAAGAAGGACAACAATGCATCACAAGTCGATGGCATGGCAGTAGGAAGCCAGCGCCCAAGCACAATGGGTTTGTAAAGACACCTTTTAGAAGAAGGGAGTTTGAACTAGACCAAAATTATATTTGTGAGCCCTATAATGGAATCCGTATGAGGCCAAATCAA
>NW_018397297.1:196066-197283 GCF_002168275.2 Theobroma umbraticum
CTTAATTTTATCTACTAAGTTGCTAGGTTCTTGAGTTTTAGCATAGATTTTAAGGTCTTTTAGTTATTTATTTAATTATAGTAAAATATGTTTAGTCAATTGAATTTAGATTATTTTAGGCAAAGTTAAATGTTAAATTGCTGAAGAAAAGTTACTATTCATTAAATTGTGCCTTTGCATGTATGCATTCAATAAGGACTTTTAATTGGACTAAAAGAATGAATTCTAGGTGTAGACTTTCTTTGCATATGTTTCATTTTTTCGAGCACATATCCTAGTACAGAAGTCCAAATGACATGAATCTTGACCATTGCAAAGCTAAGAGGCTATGCTATAATATTCATGTTTACCTATTTGCCTAGTTTTGCCTTGAAGAAGGACAACAACGCATCACAAGTTGATGGCGTGGTAGTAGGAAGCTAGTGCCCAGGCACAATGGGTTTGTAAAGACACCTTTTAGAAGTTGGGAGTTTGAACTGGACCAAAATTATATTTGTGAGCCCAATAATGGAATCCGTATGAGGCCAAATCAAAGAGAGGTTAGAGGGAATCAGTTTTAGGTTATTTTAGGAAGATATTAGCCACCAAGAACTCAAGAAAAACAAGATCAACCATAGAAGGTTGAAGATTACTAATACCTAGTTTTCTTGTTTTCTTTGTTTGACATGGTTACACTTTATTGTTTTATGTTTATTATTTTCAATTATGAGTAGCTAATTTCTTTTCTCTAGGATGAACTCACATGTAGTTTAAACTTTTAATCACTTTCTTGCTTATTTTCAATGTTATTGGATTGTTTACTTCATTCTATTCTTAATGCATTTAATTGCTTAACTACTAGTTAAATTGTTTTTGAAACCTAAACGTAACTTAAGAAATGGAGTTTAGAGTAGGCTAAAATTTGAATAGCATATGATCATAATTAGTTACTTTGATGAATAATTGATTTGTGTATAAGATAGAGATATACCTATATGCTGTATGTAGCCAGTACTAATTCTTGAACTTAATGTATCTATTTTAATTTCAATATAGATAGAGATATAGTGTTTTGATTAAAATAAATATTTTTATAAGAGTTGTAAGAGAGCCTCATAAATAATTGAGGACTTTAGGTTAGCAATTCAACTGATTATAACAAGTTAAGAGAGAAAGGTAAGATTTAGATAAAGTGTGAGGGATATTGTAATCTTAGGCTTGTTTGAATTGATTTTTAT
>NW_018397297.1:197383-197512 GCF_002168275.2 Theobroma umbraticum
TCTTTGTTTGAGATGGTTACACTTTATTGTTTTATGTTTATTATTTTCAATTATTAGTAGCTAATTTCTTTTCTCTAGGATGAATTCACATGTAGTTTAAACTTTTAATCACTTTCTTGCTTATTTTCA
>NW_018397297.1:197522-197695 GCF_002168275.2 Theobroma umbraticum
ATTGTTTACTTCATTCTATTCTTAATGCATTTAATTGCTTAACAACTAGTTAAATTTTTTTTGAAACCTAAACATAACTTAAGAAAAGGAGTTTAGAGTAGGCTAAAATTTGAATAACCTATGATCATAATTAGTTACTTTGATGAATAATTGATTTGTGTATAAGATAGAGA
>NW_018397297.1:197885-198088 GCF_002168275.2 Theobroma umbraticum
TAAAATAAATATTTTTATAAGAGTTTTAAGAAAGCCTCATAAATAATTGAGGACGTTAGGTTACCAATTCAACTGATTATAATAAGTTAAGAGAGAAAGGTAAGATTTAGATAAAGCGTGAGGGATATTGTAATCTTAGGCTTGTTTGAATTGATTTTTATCCGATTTTATTATTGCTTTGATTTTTTAGTTTAAATTCTTCT
>NW_018397297.1:198098-198225 GCF_002168275.2 Theobroma umbraticum
TAGTTAATTTATAATTTATGTAACGACCTTTTCCCTGATTGTTACTGACATCCAAGACTTGTGAGTGAATCCGCCAAATCCCGAACAAGCCTTAGTTGAGATTTTGGATAATTTAACCAAACATTCT
>NW_018397297.1:198480-198700 GCF_002168275.2 Theobroma umbraticum
AACACGACCTCTATGCAGCGGAGTGATTCGAAGTGGAAGTCTAAGAGATGCCATCAACTTTGTTGCAGCAAGTCTTGATGTGCTAAGCAATGCACTTACGCTGATTACTATCTACAAAAAGAAGTTCGGGTGGGTTAGTCTCACAGATTCAATGATCATCAACTCCGTGAGTAGGTTGTAGATGGGAAACAAGCGTAAAGCAGATATGTTTGAACATTAA
>NW_018397297.1:198850-199098 GCF_002168275.2 Theobroma umbraticum
GTGTAAGTAAAAGATTTCTACGATCGAAATCATTTATCGTCTTTACTCAGATCAAATTAGTATAAAAACGCATGTTCCCATGAAATTAATTATTATCAAAGTTGATACATAAATTCTGAAATCGCCTCATACGCGAGGAGTTAAGTGCAACATCATAGTATAAATAGGGGAGTTGCAAAAAATCTTGTAGTTCTCACCATGCGAAAGAATATGTATAGAAAATCCAAAGAGATATCCCTCTCGAGTAG
>NW_018397297.1:199108-199256 GCF_002168275.2 Theobroma umbraticum
TAAGAACTTGTGGACTCACTTCCACATAATAACATCTGGGAACTCTGCTCCACCAGATCCCACAGCCATGGCAATCTCGACGATGTTGGTTGAGATCGGAGAAAGCAGACTCAGTGATCAGCGGCTCCGTGAGCAAGGCGTAGATGGG
>NW_018397297.1:199459-199620 GCF_002168275.2 Theobroma umbraticum
GAAACCAAATCATAAGTAAGATATTTGTGCACAAGAGTCACACTTAACCAAAGTCACAGTCATCCTACTCTCGATACTCTTGGTTTATCAAAAATCATTTTTAAAAGCAAATTGGGTTTTACAAGGATTTTCCTTTTAATCATTTGAAACCAAGGTTTGAT
>NW_018397297.1:200043-200245 GCF_002168275.2 Theobroma umbraticum
AAACCATCAATGTTTACTAATGTAAATCAATATATATAGCATGGAGATTTTTAAAATAGGCACCCCTACTCACCTCACAATGACGGGATCACTTCGTCACTTATCCTGTTACGCTTCCTCCTTTGGTTATTTGCTACGGCAATCCTTTTCCATTTGCACATTTCCTAGCAATAACCAAGCTTAATTTACTTACTATTGATCA
>NW_018397297.1:200255-200384 GCF_002168275.2 Theobroma umbraticum
CATATACATTTTGACTTACTTTTACTAATGGAATTCATATCTCTTACTTGAGTAATTCTTTATGTAATGTGTACCGGCAACTTGATTATACCATTAAGTGCCTATTTCAACCTTTCCAAGCAATTCTCA
>NW_018397297.1:200493-200616 GCF_002168275.2 Theobroma umbraticum
CACCCATTAGGCCAATCACATTTCATGCACATATGTTTCCTTTGTTTTCATTTGTCCACCCTCATAAATCAATCAAAATTCATGCATCCTTAATCCTTTTATTTTATTTGGCCACCTTGCCAC
>NW_018397297.1:201268-201469 GCF_002168275.2 Theobroma umbraticum
GCCTCAAATATTATAATTGCACACAAGTCTTTAACTTTTCCTTATTTATTGTTTATCCCACCAAAGTTTTCATTCTTGCAATTTTGTCCTTCAATCATATCTTTTAAATTCCAATTTCCTTTTATCTTTCTTCCCTTATATGTGTAGAAATAAAATATCAAATCAGTACTTCACCAAAATGTCACCATAATATTTAAATAT
>NW_018397297.1:201543-201758 GCF_002168275.2 Theobroma umbraticum
ATATACTACTTCTTCATGACTAATTTGAATCACAAATAAAATATTAATATTTTAATTTTATTTTATTCTAAAATTTTTTACTTATCTCCTTCGAGCTCAAAATGTGTCACTTTATCTTGATTCACCTCTGATTCACCTTTTAACTTGCTAATTCATCCTCTAGAAAAATATTATTATTATTTAATTATTATTTTTTCACGTAAGGAATATTTGAT
>NW_018397297.1:201858-201972 GCF_002168275.2 Theobroma umbraticum
ATCATTTGTATGTAATAGTGAATTTTTCATGCACATCTTATTATTTCACATAATATAACCCCCTTTGGTTGATTAATGTCCACTTAGCCTCAAATATTATAATTGCACACAAGT
>NW_018397297.1:201983-202280 GCF_002168275.2 Theobroma umbraticum
CCTTATTTATTGTTTGTCCCACCAAACTTTTCATTCTTGCAATTTGGTCCTTCACTCATATCTTTTAAATTCCAATTTCCTTTTATCTTTCTTCCCTTATATGTGTACAAATAAAATATCAAATTAGTACTTCACCAAAATGTCACCATAATATTTAAATATATACTTAATCGCTCATTTTTTGTTTAATAAAGGCACATGGGCCCCACTTATGTCGTTTTTCTTCAAATTCATTCTTACTTATTCTCCTCCACTTAGATTAGTCATATACTACTTCTTCATGACTAATTTGAATCA
>NW_018397297.1:202296-202403 GCF_002168275.2 Theobroma umbraticum
ATTTTATTATTATTTTATTCTAAAATTTTTTACTTATCTCCTTAGAGCTCAAAATGTGTCACTCTGGCTCCTATACAAGGGTATGGGGTGTTACAAATATGGAGCTG
>NW_018397297.1:202413-202479 GCF_002168275.2 Theobroma umbraticum
CTAAGATAAGATTGAGCACTTTAACCAAATGATCTTCAATTTCAACGGTTGATAACTTAGATTCAA
>NW_018397297.1:202489-202592 GCF_002168275.2 Theobroma umbraticum
CTTTGGTGGAAAAATTGCCCTTTTGAGTTGGATGACTATTTGGGGTAACCAATAGCATAATGCCACTTCTAAGCTATGGATTAGCTCATTGTTGAACGATTTA
>NW_018397297.1:202817-202982 GCF_002168275.2 Theobroma umbraticum
TGTGAGTAAATATTTTGCCCATTTGTGAATATTAAGTTATTGAGCTAAAGTGTGGAAGTGTGGATAGAGGAACACCCATGAATTGTCATGCTGAGTGGGAAACCTTTTATTCATAGGATCATAATAACTATGGTGCATATATGCTTCATAAATGATAATGCATAA
>NW_018397297.1:203354-203480 GCF_002168275.2 Theobroma umbraticum
ATCCATTACCTCGGTCTTCCAATCAAGGATTTTCAAACCAAATCACTAGAATCGTTGAAATTCCCAAGCTTTCACCAAGCTTTACAATGGCTTTTCTTAGGCTCGGCCATAATCTTTGCTAATGAT
>NW_018397297.1:203580-203736 GCF_002168275.2 Theobroma umbraticum
TCTTTGTTTGAGATGGTTACACTTTATTGTTTTATGTTTATTATTTTCAATTATGGTTAGCTAATTTCTTTTCTCTAGGATGAATTCACATGTAGTTTAAAATTTTAATCACTTTCTTGCTTATTTTCAATGTTATTGGATTGTTTACTTCATTCT
>NW_018397297.1:203995-204226 GCF_002168275.2 Theobroma umbraticum
TAAAATAAATATTTTTATAAGAGTTTTAAGAAAGCCTCATAAATAATTGAGGACTTTAGGTTACCAATTCAACTGATTATAACAAGTTAAGAGAGAAACGTAAGATTTAGATAAAGTGTGAGGGATATTGTAATCTTAGGCTTGTTTGAACTGATTTTTATCCGATTTTATTATTGCTTTGGTTTTTTAGTTTAAATTCTTTTTAATTAGATTTAGTTAATTTATAATTTA
>NW_018397297.1:204236-205370 GCF_002168275.2 Theobroma umbraticum
TAATTTAACCAAACATTCTAATGCGTATATGAATCGACTAGTAAAAACAATACTTTTGTTTACTTAAACCAAATAAACTATTACAATTGAAGTGTAGCAACTGGTTACAATATCCTCGTGTGTCCTAACTTCACACTTAACATCCAATACACAACCTTAAAGTTTTTAACAAAATACATTTTCGATAGATTGATAATCTTTATAAGTTTAACTATATTACATAACACGACCTCTATGCAGTGGAGTGATTCGAAGTGGAAGTCTAAGAGATGCCATCACCTATGTTGCAGCAAGTCTTGATGTGCTGAGCAATGCACTTACGCTGATTACTATCTACAAAAAGAAGTTAGGATGGGTGAGTCTCACAGATTCAATGATCATCAACTCCGTGAGTAAGTTGTAGATGGGAAACAAGCGTAAAGCAGATATGTTTGAACATTAAAACATATGAATATGTATAAACAATTTAAAATCAAATGGGGTATTTGTGCCTTATATTTAAAACCAAAAGTTGTGATGAAAATAATCATTTCAAGTAATGTATTAAAACCAGTGTAAGTAAAAGATTTCTATGATCAAAATCATTTATCGTCTTTACTCAGATCAAATCAGTATAATAACGCATGCTCCCGTGAAATCAATTATTATCAAAGTTGATACACAAATTCTGAAATCACCTCATACGCAAGGAGTTAAGTCCAACATCATAGTATAAATAAGGAGTTGCGAAAAATCTTGTAGTTCTCACCATGCGAAAGAATACGTATAGAAAACCCAAAGAGATATCCCTCTCCAGTAGGTAATAGAAATAAGAACTTGTGGACTCACTTGCACGTAATAACATTTGGGAGCTCTACTCCACCAGATCCCACAGCCATGGCAATCTTGACGATGTTGGCTGAGATCGAAGAAAGCAGACTCAGTGATCAGCAGCTCCGTGAGCAAGGCGTAGATGGGACAGAAGCATAAGATAGATAAGTTGAATAATAAAACCGTAATAACAAAACATAATCTTAAGAAACCAAATCATAAGTAAGATATTTGTGCACAAGAGTCACACTTAACTGAAGTGACAGTCGTCCTACTCTCGATACTCTCGGTTTATCAAAAATCATTTTTAAAACCAAATTGGGT
>NW_018397297.1:205470-205605 GCF_002168275.2 Theobroma umbraticum
GTTAATTTATAATTTATGTAACGACCTCTTCCTTGATTGTTACCGACGTCCAAGACTTGTGAGTGAATCTGTCAAATCCCAAACAAGCCTTAGTTGAGATTTTGGATAATTTAACCAAACATTCTAATGCGTATA
>NW_018397297.1:205766-206068 GCF_002168275.2 Theobroma umbraticum
ATATCCTCGTGTGTCCCAACTTCACACTTAACATCCAATACACAACCTTAAAGTCTTTAACAAAATACATTTTCTATAGATTGATAATCTTTATAAGTTTAATTATATTACATAACACGACCTCTATGCAGTGGAGCGACTCGAAGTGGAAGTCTAAGAGATGCCATCACCTATGTTGCAACAAGTCTTGAGGTGCTGTGCAATGCACTTAAGCTGATTACTATCTACGAAAAGAAGTTCAGGTGGGTGAGTCTCACAGATTCAATGATTATCAACTCTGTGAGTAGGTTGTAGATGGGAAA
>NW_018397297.1:206078-206341 GCF_002168275.2 Theobroma umbraticum
GCAGATATGTTTGAACATTAAAATATATGAATATGTATTAACAATCTAAAATCAAATGAGGTATTTGTGCCTTATATTTAAAACCAAAAGTTGTGATGCAAATAAACATTTCAAGTAATGTATTAAAGTGAGTGTAAATAAAAGATTTCTACCATCGAAATCATTTATCACCTTTACTCAGATCAAATCAGTATAATATCGCATGCTCCCGTGAAATCAATTATTATCAAAGCTGATACACAAATTCTGAAATCACCTCATAC
>NW_018397297.1:206351-206476 GCF_002168275.2 Theobroma umbraticum
AAATCCAACATCATAGTATAAATAGGGGAGTTGCGAAAAATCTTATAGTTCTCAACATGCGAAAGAATACGTATAGAAAACCCAAAGAGATATCCCTCTCGAGTAGGTAATAGAAATAAGAACTT
>NW_018397297.1:206843-207029 GCF_002168275.2 Theobroma umbraticum
ATCAAAAATCATTTTTAAAACCAAATTGGGTTTTACAAGGCTTTTCCTTTTAATCATTTGCAACCAAGGTTTGATAACCCTTTTGAAATTGTTTTTCAAGTTCAATGGCATGCTGTAATCACTTGTACAAAAATCAAAATAAAATCGAAGCTCAAAACTTTGCATTTTAAATCATTTAACAAATGC
>NW_018397297.1:207045-207128 GCF_002168275.2 Theobroma umbraticum
CACACAAAAATACAAGGCATAGATTTTGATGTAAACATCGTGAAAGGCTTGTTTTGCAGTTTCTAAAACTCTTTACATATATG
>NW_018397297.1:207138-207217 GCF_002168275.2 Theobroma umbraticum
AGTTATATCTAAAACTCCTTTCAAAACAATTTGCATCCACAAACTTTCTATAGTTTCTACCAACTCAAGCTTTCCACAA
>NW_018397297.1:207227-207306 GCF_002168275.2 Theobroma umbraticum
AAAATCATTGTAAATCCGTTTTAAAATTGCCTAACAAGGCTAACAGCTCATTTTATTCACAATTGCACTTAAGAAAACC
>NW_018397297.1:207316-207455 GCF_002168275.2 Theobroma umbraticum
ACTAACGTAAATCAATATATATAGCATGGAGATTTTTAAAATAGGCACCCCTATTCACCTCACAATGACGGGATATCACTTCACCACTTATCTGGTTACGCTTCCTCCTTTGGTTATTCGCTACGGCAATCTTTTTCCA
>NW_018397297.1:207465-207553 GCF_002168275.2 Theobroma umbraticum
TCCTAGCAATAACCAAGCTTAATTTACTTAGTATTGATCATTCTCATTTTCTTTTCTTAGTCATACATTCATCATCATTTTTATAGCT
>NW_018397297.1:207563-207728 GCF_002168275.2 Theobroma umbraticum
TAGAACACCTTTCTTTCCTACTTAATCCTTACACATTATATACATTTTGACTTACTTTTGCTAATGGAATTCATATCTCTTACTTGCGTAATTCTTTACATAGTGTGTACAGGCAACTTGATTATACCATTAAGTGTCTATTTCAACCTTTCCAAGCAATTCTCA
>NW_018397297.1:207828-208020 GCF_002168275.2 Theobroma umbraticum
CTTGGTTATTGCTAGGAAATGTGCAAATGGAAAAAGATTGCCGTAGCGAATAACAAAAGGAGGAAGCGTAACCAGATAAGTGGCGAAGTGATATCCCGTCATTGTGAGGTGAGTAGGGGTGCCTATTTTAAAAATCTCTATGCTATATATATTGATTTACGTTAGTAAACATTGATGGTTTTCTTAAGTGCA
>NW_018397297.1:208030-208172 GCF_002168275.2 Theobroma umbraticum
GTGGAAAGCTTGAGTTGGTAGAAACTATAGGAAGTTTGTGGATGCAAATTGTTCTGAAAGGAGTTTTGGATTTAACTATAGATAAACCATATATGTAAAGAGTTTTAGAAACTGCGAAACAAGCCTTTCACGATGTTTACAT
>NW_018397297.1:208470-208695 GCF_002168275.2 Theobroma umbraticum
TTTCTTAAGATTATGTTTTGCTATTACGGTTTTATTATTCAACTTATCTATCTTATGCTACTTTCCCATCTACGCCTTGCTCACGGAGCCGCTGATCATTGAGTCTGCTTTCTCCGATCTCAGCCAACATCGTCGAGATTGCCATGGCTGTGGGATCTGGTGGAGCAGAGCTCCCAGATGTTATTACGTGGAAGTGAGTCCACAAGTTCTTATTTCTATTACCTA
>NW_018397297.1:208726-208873 GCF_002168275.2 Theobroma umbraticum
ATTTGTGTATCAGCTTTGATAATAATTGATTTCACGAGAGCGTGCATTATTATACTGATTTGATCTGAGTAAAGCCGATAAATGATTTCGATGGTAGAAATCTTTTACTTACACTAGTTTTAATACATTACTTGAAATGATTATTTG
>NW_018397297.1:209421-209540 GCF_002168275.2 Theobroma umbraticum
AGTAAACAAAAGTATTGTTATTACTAGTCGATTCATATACGCGTTAGAATGTTTGGTTAAATTATCCAAAATCTCAACTAAGGCTTGTTCGAGATTTGGTGGATTCACTCACAAGTCTC
>NW_018397297.1:209560-209672 GCF_002168275.2 Theobroma umbraticum
GAAGAGGTCGTTACATAAATTATAAATTAACTAAATCTAATTGAGACGAATTTAAACTAAAAAATCAAAGCAATAATAAAATGGGATAAAAATCAATTCAAACAAGCCTAAG
>NW_018397297.1:209772-209858 GCF_002168275.2 Theobroma umbraticum
CTTAATAAACAGTGTTATATCAATACTTCTTCTAATATACACTTTTTCAACTAAAAACTATGAGAGTCTTTCATACCATTCTCTTG
>NW_018397297.1:209868-209953 GCF_002168275.2 Theobroma umbraticum
TAATCCATATAAGGCCTTATGCAGTTTGAAAACATAGTTAGGCTTTTCAAAACCCTCAAAACCAAGGGGTTGTTTGACATAAACT
>NW_018397297.1:209963-210117 GCF_002168275.2 Theobroma umbraticum
TAAGACCATTTAAAAATGCACTTTTCACATCTATTTGAAAAAATTTGAAATTCATAAAACATGTAAGTGCAAGTAGTAAACTTATGGCTTCTATCTAAGCAACAGGAGCAAAGGTCTCATCATAGTCAATACCTTCTTCTTGATTATATCCTTG
>NW_018397297.1:210127-210208 GCF_002168275.2 Theobroma umbraticum
CTAGCTTTGTTTCTTATTACATTACCTTGCTTATCTACCTTATTTCTGAACACCCACTTTGTATGAACAATTGGGTGATTG
>NW_018397297.1:210218-210344 GCF_002168275.2 Theobroma umbraticum
AAACTAATGTCCATACTTTGTTTCTTTTAAATTTTTCAGGTTCTTCTTTCATGGCGAACATCCAGCTTTGTTTTTTTTCTGCCTCATCAGAATTTGTAGGCTCAATTTGTAAAATGAAAGCTAAGT
>NW_018397297.1:210650-210792 GCF_002168275.2 Theobroma umbraticum
TTGTGGGTAATCTTTGACATATTTTCAAATCTTTGACATATTTTCAGCTCTTTGGAAGATCATTGTGTTGACTTTCAGTTTTTTACAGATTTTCTAAAGATGGAACTTTTGCTTCTCTTCTAAGAGAGTTTTCTTCACTGTT
>NW_018397297.1:210802-210896 GCF_002168275.2 Theobroma umbraticum
TCTAAGCTCATTTCTTCCATTTGTCTCTCAAGGTTCCCTGCATCATTATCATTAACAAAAACTTTGTTTTGCAAGGCATTAGTTTCATCAAAAA
>NW_018397297.1:211164-211432 GCF_002168275.2 Theobroma umbraticum
TCCAAAACAAAGCATTTACAACCAAAACTTCTAAAATGAGAAATGTTTAGTTTTCTCCTTTTGTATAATTCATAGGGAGTTTTAGATATCATGGCCTTTATTGAAACTCTATTTAGATTGTAGGCTGCAGTATTGACAGCTTCTGCCAAAAATACTTTGGTAAATTATTTTCACTGAGCATGGTTCGAGCCATTAATTTTAAAGTTTAATGTTTTTTCTCAACAACCTTATTTTGTTGAGGTGTTCTAGGTGCAGAAAAGTTGTGATC
>NW_018397297.1:211442-211574 GCF_002168275.2 Theobroma umbraticum
TCATTACAAATGTTTTCAAAATCATCTCCTTCAAACTCACCTCCATGATCACGTTTAATGCCAACAATGAGAAGTCTTTTTTTCATTATGAACTCTCTTACAAGGATTTGCAAATGCAAATAGTGCATCATT
>NW_018397297.1:211584-211689 GCF_002168275.2 Theobroma umbraticum
AGGAAGTAGATCCAAGTATATCTAGAATAGTCATCAACTATCAGAAAACCATATGATTTACCTCCTAAGCTAGTGATGTTGATTGGACCAAATAGATCAATATGC
>NW_018397297.1:211699-211780 GCF_002168275.2 Theobroma umbraticum
GAGGTCTAGAGGTGGAAATAATCTTTTTAGCTTTGAAACATGTTCTAACTTGTTTCCCCAATTGGCAAGCATCACAAATCT
>NW_018397297.1:211790-211943 GCF_002168275.2 Theobroma umbraticum
AAATTTAAGTTTAGGCAATCCAATAACCAAATTTCTTCTCATCAGTTTTGAAATGGTATGCATGCTTACATTTCCAAGTCTTTGATACCATAGGACATATCTCACCATCTAGCTCAAGATCTTCAAGAAATATAAGATACATATTTTTTATTC
>NW_018397297.1:212043-212142 GCF_002168275.2 Theobroma umbraticum
TTTTTGATGAAACTAATGCCTTGCAAAACAAAGTTTTTGTTAATGATAATGATGTAGGGAACCTTGAGAGACAAATGGAAGAAATGAGCTTAGAGAACA
>NW_018397297.1:212152-212288 GCF_002168275.2 Theobroma umbraticum
TGAAGAAAACTCTCTTAGAAGAGGAGCAAAAGCTCCATCTTTAGAAAATCTGTAAAAAACTGAAAGTCAACACAATGATCTTCAAAGAGCTGAAAATATGTCAAAGATTTGAAAATATGTCAAAGATTACCCACAA
>NW_018397297.1:212497-212763 GCF_002168275.2 Theobroma umbraticum
TATTGTTGATCCTTTAGAAGGAGTTAAAACCAGAAGATGAATAAAATAAGCATGCGAATACTTAGCTTTTATTTTACAAATTGAGCCTACAAATTCTGATGAGGCAGAAAAAAACCAAAGCTAGATGTTGGCCATGAAAGAAGAACCTGAAAAATATAAAAGAAACAAAGTATGGACATTTGTTTCAAGACCATTCAATCACCCAATTGTTCATATAAAGTGGGTGTTCAGAAATAAGATAGATAAGCAAGGTAATGTAATAAGAA
>NW_018397297.1:212773-212843 GCF_002168275.2 Theobroma umbraticum
GCTTGTTGCTCAAGGATATAATCAAGAAAAAGGTATTGACTATGATGGAACCTTTGCTCCTGTTGCTTAG
>NW_018397297.1:212853-213031 GCF_002168275.2 Theobroma umbraticum
TAAGATTATTACTTGCACTTACATGTTTTATGAATTTCAAAATTTTTCAAATAGATGTGAAAAGTGCATTTTTAATGGTTTTATGCAAAAAGAAGTTTAAGTCAAGCAACCCCTTGGGTTTGAGGGTTTTGAAAAGCCTAACTATGTTTTTGAACTGCATAAGGCCTTATATGGATTA
>NW_018397297.1:213041-213172 GCF_002168275.2 Theobroma umbraticum
CAAGAGAATGGTATGAAAGACTCTCACAGTTTTTAGTTGAAAAAGTGTATATTAGAAGAAGTATTGATATAACACTATTTATTAAGAAATACTTGAATGATTTAATTATAGTTCAAATTTATGTGGATGAT
>NW_018397297.1:213272-214476 GCF_002168275.2 Theobroma umbraticum
ACCTAAAACGCTAAAATCCAAACCTAAAATCTCAAAGATCTAACTACTTAAGCCTCCAAAATGTATCAAAATAACTCTATATAATAAAGTTATCAATCATACATTTATAAAGCTTTTGATCAACACTCTTTCCTTTTTCATTTTTATCAAGCTTGGTAGAGGGACTCATTGGTGTGCTTATTGACTTCAGCTTTATCACATCAAACTTTTTCAACATGTCTTGAATGTATCTTTCTTGATTGATGAAGATAACATCCTCACATTGTTTGATTTGAAAGCCAAGAAAGAATTTTAGTTCACCGATCATGCTCATTTCAAACTTACCTTGCATTTCTTCAACAAAGTTCTTACACAAAGGTTCATTCGTAGCACCAAATAGAATATCATCCACATAAATTTGAACTATAATTAAATCATTCAAGTATTTCTTAATAAACAGTGTTATATCAATACTTCTTCTAATATACACTTTTTCAACTAAGAACTATGAGAGTCTTGCATACCATTCTCTTAGAGCTTGTTTTAATCCATATAAGACCTTATGTAGTTTGAAAACATAGTTAAGCTTTTCAAAATCCTCAAATCCAAAGGGTTGTTTGACATAAACTTCTTTTTCCATAACACCATTTAAAAATGCACTATTTGAAAAAATTTGAAATTCATGAAACATGTAAGTGCAACTAATAATCTTATGGCTTCTATCTAAGCAACAGGAGCAAAGGTTTCATTATAGTCAATACCTTCTTCTTGATTATATCCTTGAGCAACAAGCCTAGCTTTGTTTCTTATTACATTACCTTGCTCATCTACCTTGTTTCTGAGCACCCACTTTGTATGAACAATTGGGTGATTGAATGGTCTTGAAACTAATGTCCATACTTTGTTTCTTTTAAATATTTCAGGTTTTTCTTTCATTGCCAACATCCAGCTTTGTTTTTTTCTACCTCATCAAAATTTGTAGGCTCAATTTATAAAATGAAAGTTAAGTATTCGCATGCTTCTTTTATTCGTCTTCTGGTTTTAACTCATTCTAAAGGATCAACAATAATTTGCTCTTGTGGGTGATCTTTGACATATTTTCAGCTCTTTGGAAGATCATTGCGTCGACTTTAAGTTTTTTACAGATTTTCTAAAGATCGAGCTTTAGCTTCTCTTCTAAGAGAGTTTTCTTCACTATTTTTCTTGTTCTCTAAGCTCATTTCTT
>NW_018397297.1:214666-214821 GCF_002168275.2 Theobroma umbraticum
ATCAAATTTTCCAAGAAAATGTTTTCCATTGTCCAAAACAAAGCATTTACAACCGAAACTTCTAAAATAAGAAATGTTTGGTTTTCTGCTTTTGTATAATGCATAGGGAGTTTTAGATATCATGGCCCTTATTGAAACTCTATTTAGAATGTAGG
>NW_018397297.1:214937-215204 GCF_002168275.2 Theobroma umbraticum
AAAGTTCAATTTTTTCTCTCAACAACCTTATTTTGTTGAGGTGTTCTAGGTGCAAAAAAGTTGTGATCCAACCCATTTTCATTACAAATGTTTTCATAATCATCTCCTCCAAACTTACCTCCATTATCACTTTTAATGCCAACAATGAGAAGTCTTTTTTCATTATGAACTCTCTTACAAGGATTTGCAAATGCAAATAATGCATCATTTTTATAAGCAAGGAAGTAGATCCAAGTATATCTAGAATAGTCATCAACTATCACAAAA
>NW_018397297.1:215393-215509 GCF_002168275.2 Theobroma umbraticum
CATTAGTTTTGAAATGGTATGCATGCTTACATGTCCAAGTCTTTGATACCATAAGACATGTTTCACCATCTAGCTCAAGATCTTCAAGAAATATAAGATACATATTTTTTATTCTT
>NW_018397297.1:215535-215744 GCF_002168275.2 Theobroma umbraticum
ACTAATATCTATAACTTCACATTTATATGAATCAAAATATACCTTAAAACCTTTATCACATAGTTGACTGATACTTAATAGATTGTCTTTTAAACCTTTAACAAACAATACATGATTAATTTGAGCATGAGAATTCTTACCAATAGTTTTTATATCATGAATTCTGCCTTTTGAATCATCTCCAAATGATACAGCACTTCACTTTTTCT
>NW_018397297.1:215758-215940 GCF_002168275.2 Theobroma umbraticum
AACAGCATTTCATTTCTTATCATATGTCTTGAGTAGCCACTATCCATGTACCATAGTTGCTTTTGCTTCAGTTGAGCTTTTGAACATATGTCTTCTCGATTGGGTCAACCTGCAAGACAAATTTTCAATTTTTCTTAACAGGTATCCATACCTTGATGGGTCCTTGAAGGTTAGTTGCTACA
>NW_018397297.1:215964-216078 GCF_002168275.2 Theobroma umbraticum
ACTTTTGTTCTTTGAGTGCTCTTTTTTTATAACAATCATAAGAAAGATGACCTAGTTTACCACAAACATAAAATCTAGATGAGAAATCATCAGAATTTCTCTTTAAGTTTGTAT
>NW_018397297.1:216088-216278 GCF_002168275.2 Theobroma umbraticum
TGTTTCTTTTCTCTAACCTTTTAAAGAAATGCTTTCATCAATGCCTTTTGCAATGATTATGATGCTTATGTTTATTAGGACTTAACTATGAAGGCTTACTAGAGTCTCGCGCACTTGCTTGCCAAACTCATGCTCGTCAGTCATGAACCCTTGGATTTGGGTCATGATAGTTTTAGTTGAAGGGATTGCA
>NW_018397297.1:216288-216397 GCF_002168275.2 Theobroma umbraticum
ATAGATTTATAGGCTTCTACCCAACCCAGATGCCTTAGGCCAAACTGAGCACAACATAGGTATGGATTCTTTTTGTTGTAGGTTGCTATTTGGGCTTTTAGTTGTTGAA
>NW_018397297.1:216407-216594 GCF_002168275.2 Theobroma umbraticum
TTTTGCTTTGGATTTTAGTTGTTGAAATTATTAAGGGTTTTGTTTGCTTTTTATTAGGATTAATATATTTTTAAGAAAAATATAGAAATAAAAGTGGTATTTCTTAAAAATATAATAAGAAAAACTCTAATATATATATATATATTGATGGTTATGTCATAAATGTTAGGAAGTTATAAATAGTGAA
>NW_018397297.1:216842-216970 GCF_002168275.2 Theobroma umbraticum
AAGACATATAAGAATTGAAAAGATAAAATATTTAGTTATATAAAATATATATAGATATATATAGGTAGAAATATTAATAATAATGAAATAGTTAATTATACAAAATAAAGGTAGGTGCACATAAAAAG
>NW_018397297.1:216993-217103 GCF_002168275.2 Theobroma umbraticum
AATAAAGAATTTTAAACATAAAATATAGAATAGTTATTTTAAGTTAATCCGATGGAGGAATCTCATCCGAAGATGTAAAGAGTCGTGTTTCCAAGATGATTTTCCTAGGT
>NW_018397297.1:217276-217470 GCF_002168275.2 Theobroma umbraticum
GAAATTATGTAACGACCTAAACCCGAGGGCTACTACCGACGCATGAGTCACGTACTACACTTCTCGAAGTGTCGGAATTTGACAACGCTAGCAACTTGCTTCCCACACGGGAACACCCACAAACTACACTTTTGCACATGGTAACAAACATTAAGGGCGAGGTTCTATAAACTCAGTGAGTGGGCAAAAAACAA
>NW_018397297.1:217480-217550 GCF_002168275.2 Theobroma umbraticum
CAGAAGTATTTTAATATCTAGTTCAATATCATAAGTCATGCCTTATTAACACACATATATATCATGATTC
>NW_018397297.1:217560-217639 GCF_002168275.2 Theobroma umbraticum
TTAGAGTATATCATCATCTAGAATACACTTATCGGATTGAATTACAAAGACACCTTTAGTGTCCAAATCATCACTTGGA
>NW_018397297.1:217649-217806 GCF_002168275.2 Theobroma umbraticum
CTAATGGATTACCAAAAACACATATAGTATTAACATCATCGTCCAAAATACAGTCATCGAATTGAATCACAAAGATACATTCAGTGTCCAAATCATCACCGAAAATGTGCTCATCGAGTAGACTCCTAGAAACACATATAGTGTTAACATATTGATT
>NW_018397297.1:218088-218741 GCF_002168275.2 Theobroma umbraticum
ACAAGTACCTTATTTGGTTTTATAAGGTTGTCATTTTATACTCTGGTTTTATTGTTTAAAGGGTTCTGCTTTAAGCTTGTTTCCCATCTATGCCCTACTCACGGAGCCGATGATTATGGAGTTTGTGAGACTCACCCCTTTATCTCCTATTTTGCAGATAATTGATCGGCCTAGAGTGTATTCATCGACACATTGTCCACTGCGGATAGGTAAAGACATCTCTTATTACTTTCTTCGAGTTACTCCACTGTTAAAGGTCAAGTCGTTCATAGTGTATTTTATTTTGTAAACAGACACTAGTGTTTATGCAAATGTACATTTGAAGATTGAAAACTTTAATGTATTTATACAATAATGTGGAATAAAAGTTTAGTCATTCTGTTCGACTTTTCATTTTAAGTATATTACAAAGAGTTATACGGTTCAAAGTGGTTACATAAATTGGTCGAATGAATATAATGTATTAACAAAGTTTCTAGTAAGGCTTTTAAGGACTTGGTGTGTTTTCCCGTAAGATTCGGATGCTGGTAGCGATCGGGGTACGGTCGTTACAGATAGATCTTTGGTTAGTTTATCAAGTGGCGTCACTTCTTTGATAGTACTTGGTAAGTGGATTTCAAGGCATCAAGTTTGAGGTTTTTGACCTTCTGTTG
>NW_018397297.1:218934-219082 GCF_002168275.2 Theobroma umbraticum
TATATACTTTTAGTATAATAGTACGTGTATGCATATTTAATGAGATAAGGAACTTTCTTAAATGTCGTATTTGTTTATCCTAATACATTTTATATTGAAAGCTTTTTTGGGTTGTGCGGGCATGTGTAACAGCCCATACCCTCATATA
>NW_018397297.1:219092-219305 GCF_002168275.2 Theobroma umbraticum
AGACCTTATTGATAAGACTAAGAGTCAATTGACGTAAACTTAAATGCCAAAGAGCGGTGATGAACGAAAAGAATATTTTAGAATACAATTTTCCTTAGGCAAGAAAATAATAATGAAATAATAATATTTTTATCGAGGATTAATTAGTAAGTTAAAAGGTGAATTGGGACAAAGTGAGATATTTCGTGTCTCGAGGAGACAAGTGAAAAATTT
>NW_018397297.1:219315-219457 GCF_002168275.2 Theobroma umbraticum
AAATATTTTATTAATAAAATAATATTGATGTCAAGTTGGATGTATTACACGAAGGAAGTGTAATTTGTACAAATTGTCTAAGTGGGGCAGTGGAAGTAAGAAATATTTAGAAGAAAAACCATGTTAGTGGGGCTTCTGTGTC
>NW_018397297.1:219557-219717 GCF_002168275.2 Theobroma umbraticum
CACTCCCCCACTTAGACAATTTGTACAAATCACACTTCCTTCATGTAATATATCTAACTTGACATCAATATTATTTTAATATTATTTTATCAATAAAATATTTTTTTATTGTAAAATTTTTCACTTGTCTCCTCAAGAAACGAAATATCTCACTTTGTCC
>NW_018397297.1:219735-220042 GCF_002168275.2 Theobroma umbraticum
ACTAATTCATCCTCGATAAAAATATTATTATTTAATTATTATTTTCTTGCCTATGGAATATTGTATTCTAAAATATTCTTTTCGTTCATGACTGCTCTTTGGCACTTAAGTTTAAGTCAATTGAGTCTTAGTCTTATCAATAAGGTCTTATGGGCTTCTATACGAGGGTATGGGCTGTTACACATGCCGACACACCCCAAAAAAGCTTTCAATACAAAATTTATTAGGATAAACAAATACAACATTTAAGAGCGTTCCTTATCTCATTAAATATGCATACACGTACTATTATACTAAAAGTATATAT
>NW_018397297.1:220238-220342 GCF_002168275.2 Theobroma umbraticum
GCCAACCAAAGGCTAGGTATAAACATTTATCAAATTTTTTAACCAAACAAAGTAAGACTCGAACTCAACAAAGCAACTCAACAGAAGGTCAAAAACCTCAAACT
>NW_018397297.1:220352-220492 GCF_002168275.2 Theobroma umbraticum
AAATCCACTTACCAAGTATTATCAAAAAAGTGACCCACTTGATAAACTAACCAAAGATCTATCTGTAACGACCATACCCCGATCGCTACCAGCATTCGAATCTTATGGGAAAACACACCAAGTCCTTAACAAGCCTTACT
>NW_018397297.1:220502-220829 GCF_002168275.2 Theobroma umbraticum
TTAATACGTTATATTCATTCGACCAATTTATGTAACCACTTTGAACCATATAACTCTTTGTAATATACTTAAAATGAAAAGTTGAACAAAACGACTAAACTTTTATTCCACATTATTGTATAAATACATTAAAGTCTTCAATCTCCATGTGTACATTTGCATTAACACTAGTGTCTATTTACAAAATAAAATACACTATGAATGACTTGACCGTTAACAGTGGAGCAACTCGAAGAAAGTAATAAGAGATGTCTTGACCTATCCGCGGTGGACAATATGTGTCGATGAATACACTCTAGGCTGATCAATTATCTGCAAAAGAGGAGA
>NW_018397297.1:220839-220983 GCF_002168275.2 Theobroma umbraticum
AGTCTCACAAACTCCATAATCATCGACTCCGTGAGTATGGCGTAGATGGGAAACAAGCTTAAAGCAGAACTTTTAAAACAATAATACTAAAGAATAAAATGACAACCTTATAAAACCAAATAAGGTACTTGTGCCTTGTAAAAA
>NW_018397297.1:220993-221222 GCF_002168275.2 Theobroma umbraticum
ATCATAGTGCAATACTTTCATTAGCAAACAATGCCGAAAACCAATGTATAATCAAATAGATTTTAATTCAGGAAATCGTTCAATATTTACATAAACACAAATGGTAATATGTAAACACGTACGTCCCAAAATGTGTGGCATGTAAAATACCTGAGTACATCCACCTAAAATAATCTATAATCAATATGTTAACACTATATGTGTTTCTAGGAGTCTACTCGATGAGCAC
>NW_018397297.1:221322-221485 GCF_002168275.2 Theobroma umbraticum
CACTCATCAAATTGAATCACAAAGACACATTCAGTGTCCAAATCATCACCCAGAGTGTGCTCATCGAGTAGACTCCTAGAAACACATATAGTGTTAGCATATTGATTATAGATTATTTTATGTGGATGTACTCAGGTATTTTACATGCCACACATTTTGGGAC
>NW_018397297.1:221849-222058 GCF_002168275.2 Theobroma umbraticum
TATCTCCTCTTTTGCAGATAATTGATTGGCCTAGAGTGTATTCATCGACACATATTTTCCACCGCGGATAGGTAAAAACATCTCTTAGCACTTTTTCCGAGTTGCTCCATTGTTAAAGGTCGAGTCATTCATAGTGTATTTTATTTTGTAAACAAACATTAGTGTTAATGCAAATGTACATTTGGAGATTGAAAACTTTAATGTATTTA
>NW_018397297.1:222387-222498 GCF_002168275.2 Theobroma umbraticum
GCATCAAGTTTGAGGTTTTTGACCTTCTGTTGAGTTGCTTTACTGAGTTCGAGTTAGACTTTGTTTGGTTAAAAATTTTGATAAATGTTTATACTTGGCCTTTGGTTGGCA
>NW_018397297.1:222598-222715 GCF_002168275.2 Theobroma umbraticum
GACCCTCTAAATTTTCATCCTTCACAATTTGGTCTGTCCAACACTTCTTAAATTTCAATTTCCTCATATTTTTTTTCCTTTACACTTGTAGAAGTAAAATATTAAATTTGCACCTCA
>NW_018397297.1:222725-222792 GCF_002168275.2 Theobroma umbraticum
ACCATAATATTTAAATATATACATACCCATTTTTGCCATATTTAATAAAGACACAGAAGCCCCACTA
>NW_018397297.1:222802-223006 GCF_002168275.2 Theobroma umbraticum
TCTTCTAAATATTTCTTACTTCCACTCCCACACTTAGACAATTTGTACAAATCACACTTTCTTCGTGTAATATATCCAACTTAACATCAATATTATTTTAATGTTATTTTATTGTAAAATTTTCTACTTGTCTCCTCGAGACCCAAAATGTCTCACTTTGTCCTAATTCACCTCTAATTCACCTTTTAACTTACTAATTCATCC
>NW_018397297.1:223016-223163 GCF_002168275.2 Theobroma umbraticum
TATTATTATTTAATTATTATTTTCTTGCATATAGAATATTGTATTCTAAAATATTCCTTTCGTTCATCACCGCTCTTTGGCAGTTTAGTTTACGTGAATTGACTCTGAGTCTTATCAATAAGGTCTTATGGGCTTCTATACGAGGGT
>NW_018397297.1:223176-223361 GCF_002168275.2 Theobroma umbraticum
CATGCCCACACAACCAAAAAAAGCTTCCAATACAAAATGCATTAGGATAAACAAGTACGACATTTAAGTGAGTTCCTTATCTCATTAAATATGCATACACGTACTATTATACCAAAAGTATATATGTGATATGAAAATTTATAACATTTTCCAAATAGTATATGTGTAAAACCATCAAAGCCAAA
>NW_018397297.1:223532-223726 GCF_002168275.2 Theobroma umbraticum
CAGAAGGTCAAAAACCTCAAACTTGATGCCTTGAAATCCACTTACCAAGTATTACCAAAGAAGTGACCCCACCTGATAAACTAACCAAAGATCTATCTGTAACGACCGTACTTCGATCGCTACCGGCATCCGAATCTTACGAAAAAACACACCAAGTCTTTAACAAGCCTTACTTGAAACTTTGTTAATACGTT
>NW_018397297.1:223736-223953 GCF_002168275.2 Theobroma umbraticum
GAACAAATCGACTAAACTTTTATTCCACATTATTTTATAAATACATTAAAGTTTTCAATCTCCAAATGTACATTTGCATTAACACTAGTGTCTGTTTACAAAATAAAATACACTATGAACGACTCGACCTTTGACAGTGGAGCAACTCGTAGAAAGTGCTAAGAGATATCTTTACCTATCCGCTGTCGACAATATGTGTTGATGAAAACACTCTAGG
>NW_018397297.1:224206-224378 GCF_002168275.2 Theobroma umbraticum
AAATCGTTCAATATTTGCATAAACACAAATGGCAATATGTAAACACATACGTCCTAAATTTTGTGGCATGTAAAATACCTGAGTACATCCACATAAAAAAATCTGTAATCAATATGTCAACACTATATGTGTTTCTAGGAGTCTACTCGATGAGCACATTCTGGGTGATGAT
>NW_018397297.1:224522-224757 GCF_002168275.2 Theobroma umbraticum
TGATGATATACTCTAATGAGTTTGATGAATCATCATATATATGTGTGTTAATAATGCATATCTTATGATATAGAATCTCACCCCTAATGTTTGTTACCATGTTCAAAAGTGTAGTTTGTGGGGGTTCAAGTGTGGGAAGCAAGTTGCTAGCGTTGTCCAATAGATCGACTCTTTTGGCATTTAATAGGAATCCTAAACTACAAATCTACTCCAATGGTCCTAGGCTTGAGTATGG
>NW_018397297.1:224912-225097 GCF_002168275.2 Theobroma umbraticum
ATATTGAACTTATGTTATGAGATGCACCAATTTCGGTTGCAGATTTCTAGATGTCTCTAATGTGTGCCAATTTCATGAGAGGCTTGCTCAAGAATCATAGGCTTTGCTTACGTGACTCATGCGTCGGTAGTAGCCCTCGGGTTGAGGTCGTTACATAATTTCTTTAAATTATCATTCTCCTTTGA
>NW_018397297.1:225107-225253 GCF_002168275.2 Theobroma umbraticum
GAATTAATGAAATCTTGGAATATAAAACTAGAGTTTATTCTAACACTACCATGAAAATCTTAATCAAATTCCGCACCTAGAAAAATCATCTTGGAAACACAACTCTTCACATCTTCGGATGAGATTCCTTCATCGGATTAACTTAA
>NW_018397297.1:225263-225412 GCF_002168275.2 Theobroma umbraticum
CTATATTTTATGTTTAAAATTCTTTATTTTATCATATTTCTCTTATCTTTCCTTTTTATGTGTATCTACCTTTAGTTTGTATAACTACCTATTTCATTATTATTATTATTATTTCTACCTATATATATTTTATATAACTAAATATTTTA
>NW_018397297.1:225512-225634 GCF_002168275.2 Theobroma umbraticum
ACTAATTCATCCTCGATAAAAATATTATTATTTAATTATTATTTTCTTGCCTATAGAATATTGTATTCAAAAATATTCCTTTCGTTCATCACCGCTCTTTGGCACTTAAGTTTACGTCAATT
>NW_018397297.1:225644-226553 GCF_002168275.2 Theobroma umbraticum
CTTATCAATAAGGTCTTATGGGCTTCTATACGAGGGTACGGGCTGTTACACATGCCCACACAACCCAAAAAAGCTTTCAATACAAAATGTATTAGGATAAACAAATACGACATTTAAGAGAGTTCCTTATGTCATTAAATATGCATACACGTACTATTATACTAAACGTATATATGTTATTTGAAAATTTATAACATTTTCCAAATAGAATATGTGTAAAACCATCAAAGCTAAAGAATTTACAAATTTAGATACCAACATATTATGTGCCAACCAAAGGCTAGGTATAAACATTTATCAAATTTTTTAACCAAACAAAGTATGACTCGAACTCAGCGAAGCAACTCAATAGAAGGTCAAAAACCTCAAACTTGATGCCTTGAAATCCACTTACCAAGTATTATCAAAGAAGTGACCCCACTTGATAAACTAACCAAAGATCTATCTGTAACGACCGTACCCCGATCGCTAACAGCATCCGAATCTTACGGGAAAACACACTAAGTCCTTAACAAGCCTTACTTAAAACTTTGTTAATACGTTATATTCATTCGACCAATTTATGGAATCACTTTGAACCGTATAACTCTTTGTAATATACTTAAAATGAAAAGTCGAACAAAACGACTAAACTTTTATTCCACATTATTGTATAAATACATTAAAGTTTTCAATATCTAAATGTACATTTACATTAACACTAGTGTTTGTTTACAAAATAAAATACACTATGAATGACTTGGCCTTTATTAGTGGAGCAACTCAAAGAAAGTAATAAGAGATGTCTTTGCCTATCCGCGATGGACAATATGTGTCGATGAATACACTTTAAGCTGATCAATTATCTGCAAAAGAGAAGATAAAGGGGTGAGTCTCACAAACTCCATAATCATCGGCTCCGTGAGTAGG
>NW_018397297.1:226744-227434 GCF_002168275.2 Theobroma umbraticum
AGCACATTCTGGGTGATGATTTGGACACTGAATGTGTCTTTGTGATTCAATTCGCTGAGTGTATTTCGGATGATGATGTTAATACTATATGTGTTTTTGGTAATCCATTAGATGAACGCATTCCAAGTGATGATTTGGACACTAAAGGTGTCTTTGTAATTCCATCTGATAAGTGTATTCTAGACAATGATATACTCTAATGAGTTTGATGAATCATCATATATATGTGTGTTAATAAGGCATATCTTATGATATTGAACTAGATATTAAAATACTTTTGTTATCATTGCTTGTTTTTTGCCCACTCACTGAGTTTATAGAACCTCGCCCTTAAGGTTTGTTACCATGTGCAAAAGTGTAGTTTGTGGGGGTTGCTGTGTGGGAAGCAAGTTGGTAGCGTTGTCCAATAGATCAACTCTTTTGGCATCTGCTAGGAATCCTAAACTACAAGTCTATTCCAATGGTCCTAGGCTTGAGTATGGTTTGGTTTTTATGTTAGTTGTTATGAGTCGATGGCATATGTGATGCCTCCATTATGTATAAGCCTTCTCTTTGTATTAGTATAGGTTTAGGCCAACTATGTTAGCCAATATGTGGCTCTTGGGATTAGTATGAATGTGTACTCTCTTATGATTATATTGAACTTATGTTATTAGATACACCACTTTGGGTTGCAGATTTCTAGATGTG
>NW_018397297.1:227534-227634 GCF_002168275.2 Theobroma umbraticum
AAAGGAGAATGATAATTTAAAGAAATTATGTAACGACCTAAACCCGAGGGCTACCACCGGTGCATGAGTCACGTAAGCAAAGCCTACGATTCTTGAGCAA
>NW_018397297.1:227644-227754 GCF_002168275.2 Theobroma umbraticum
AAATTGGCACACATTAGACACATCTAGAAATTTGCAACCCAAATTGGTGCATCTCGTAACGTAAGTTCAATATAATCATAAGAGAGTACACATCAATACTAATCCCAAGA
>NW_018397297.1:228010-229495 GCF_002168275.2 Theobroma umbraticum
GGACCATTAGAGTAGACTTGTAGTTTAGGATTCCTATCAGATGCCAAAAGAGTCTATCTGTTGGACAACGCTAGCAACTTGCTTCCCACACGAGAACCCCTGCAAACTACACTTTTGCACAAGGTAACAAATATTAGGGGAAAGGTTCTATAAACTCAATGAGTGGGCAAAAAACAAGCAACGATAACAGAAGTATTTTAATATCTAGTTCAATATCATAAGATATGCCTTATAAACACACATATATATGATGATTCATCAAACTCATTAGAGTATATCATCGTCTAGAATACACTTATCGGATGGAATTACAAAGACCTTTAGTATCTAAATCATCACTTGGAATGCGTTCATCTAATGGATTCCCAAAAACACATATAGTATTAACATCATCGTCCGAAATGCACTCATCAAATTGAATCACAAAGACACATTCAGTGTCCAAATCATCACCCAGAATGTGCTCATCCAATAGACTTCTAGAAAAACATATAGTGTTAACATATTGATTATAGATTATTTTATGTTGATGTACTCAGGTATTTTACATGCCACACATTTTGGGATGTATGTGTTTACATATTTCCATTTGTGTTTATACAAATATTGAACGATTTCCTAAATTAAAATATATTTTATTATACATTGGTTTTCGGCAATTTTTGCTAATGAAAGTATTGCATTATGATTTACATGGCATTTTTACAAGGCACAAGTACCTTATTTGGTTTTATAAGGTTGTCATTTTATACTCTAGTTTTATTTTTTAAAAAGTTACGCTTTAAGCTTGTTTCCCATCTATGCCCTACTCACGGAGCCGATGATTGCAGAGTTTGCGAGACTCACTCCTTTATCTCTTCTTTGCAGGTAATTGATTGGCCTAGAGTGTATTCATCGACACATATTTTCCATTGCGGATAGGTAAAGACATCTCTTAGCACTTTCTCTAAGTTGCTCCACTATTAAAGGTCGAGTCATTCATAGTGTAATTTATTTTGTAAACAGACATTAGTTTTAATGCAAATGTACATTTGGAGATTGAAAACTTTAATGTATTTATACAATAATGTGGAATAAAAGTTTAGTCAATTTGTTCGACTTTTAATTTTAAGTATATTACAAAGAGTTATATGGTTCAGAGTGATTACATAAATTGGTCGAATGACTATAACGTATTAACAAAGTTTCAAGTAAGGCTTGTTAAGGACTTGGTGTGTTTTCCCGTAAGATTCAGATGCCGGTAACGATCGGGGTACGATCGTTACAGATAGATCTTCGGTTTGTTTATCAAGTGGGGTCACTTCTTTGATAATACTTGGTAAGTGGATTTCAAGGCATCAAGTTTGAGGTTTTTGACCTTCTATTGAGTTGCTTTGCTGAGTTCGAGTCATACTTTGTTTGGTTAAAAATTTTGATAAATGTTTATACTTAGCCTTTGGTTGGCACATTATATGTTGGTATCTAAATTTGTAAATTCTTTGGCTT
>NW_018397297.1:229784-229988 GCF_002168275.2 Theobroma umbraticum
AATTGACATAAACTTAAGTGCCAAAGAGTGGTGATGAATGAAAGGAATATTTTAGAATAATAATATTTTTATTGAGGATGAATTAGTAACTTAAAAGGTGAATCGAAAGTGAACCAGGACAAAGTGAGACATTTCGGGTCTCGAGGAGACAAGTGAAAAATTTTACAATAAAATAATATTTTATTAATAAAATATTATTAAAAT
>NW_018397297.1:229998-230129 GCF_002168275.2 Theobroma umbraticum
TTAAGTTGGATATATTACACGAAGGAAGTGTGATTTGTACAAATTGTCAAAGTGGGGGAGTGGAAGTAAGAAGTATTGAGAAGAAAAACTATGTTAGTGGGGCTTTTGTGTCTTTATTAAATAGGGCAAGA
>NW_018397297.1:230139-230319 GCF_002168275.2 Theobroma umbraticum
ATATATTTAAATATTATGGTGACACTTTGATGAGGTGCGAATTTAATATTTTACTTGTACAAGTGTTGGACGAACCAAATTGTGAAGGATGAAAAATTAGAGGGCCAAATGGTAAACAAGGAAAGTTCGAGGATTTATGTGCAATTACAATATTCGAAGTTAAATGGAAATCAATTAACC
>NW_018397297.1:230329-230406 GCF_002168275.2 Theobroma umbraticum
GGGTTATATGGGATGATGAGATATGCGCATGAATTCACTATTACATGCACAATATAGCATGTAAAAAGAGAAGTTAG
>NW_018397297.1:230488-230616 GCF_002168275.2 Theobroma umbraticum
TTAGGTGGTCAAGTAAAGAAAGTGAAATGTGCATTGCTTATGACTTGATTGGTTGAATAAATGGCCAAATAATATGTAAAGTGAAGCTTGTACATGGAGTGTGATTGGAGGAATAAGATGGCATTAAA
>NW_018397297.1:230977-231387 GCF_002168275.2 Theobroma umbraticum
GAGTAAAATGAGAAGATGAAAGCCATTTTCAAGCCTTTTACCTTGAGAGGTCCATGCATGAGAGAAGAAAAGGAAAGAAAAAGAAGATTTCACAAGACTATTTCAAGGTCATTTCTTGTGAATCCCCCTGTACCAAGAAATAGTAAAATGACCTTGCCTTGAAAGAAAATTGCACCATTGAGATAACAAAAAGGGAGAATCGGCTTGGAAACGAAGAGAGGAGAGAAAAAAAGGAAGAAAGAAAGAAAGGAGAAAGAAGAAAAAGACAAAGAAAGTTCAGCCTAGTGGCTCCAAGTTAAGGAAGGTAAGTAGAACTTTGATTTTGGTTATGATTTCTTGAGAAGATGAGTGGGTAATTGTGTGAGAATGTTTGTACCAGCAAAGGTGCCCCAAGATTTGAAAGAAATAGG
>NW_018397297.1:231487-231598 GCF_002168275.2 Theobroma umbraticum
ATATTATTTTATTGTAAAATTTTCTACTTAGTCTCCTCAAGACCCGAAATGTCTCACTTTGTCCTGGTTCACCTCTGATTCACCTTTTAATTATTATTTTCTTGCGTATAG
>NW_018397297.1:231608-231690 GCF_002168275.2 Theobroma umbraticum
TCTAAAATATTCCTTTCGTTCATCACATCTCTTTGGCACTTTAGTTTACGTCAATTGACTCTTAGTCTTATCAATAAGGTCT
>NW_018397297.1:231718-231930 GCF_002168275.2 Theobroma umbraticum
GTTACACATGCCCACACAACCAAAAAAAGCTGCCAATACAAAATGCATTAGGATGAACAAATACAACATTTAAGAGAGTTCCTTATCTTATTAAATATGCATACACGTACTATTACACTAAAAGTATATATGTTATTTGAAAATTTATAACATTTTCTAAATAGTATATGTGTAAAACCATCAAAGCCAAAGAATTTACAAATTTAGATACC
>NW_018397297.1:232019-232232 GCF_002168275.2 Theobroma umbraticum
AAAGTATGACTCGAACTCAGCAAAGCAACTCAACAGAAGGTCAAAAACCTCAAAGTTGATGCCTTGAAATCCACTTACCAAGTATTTTCAAAAAAGTGACCCCACCTGATAAACTAACCAAAGATCTATCTGTAACGACCGTACCTCGATCGTTACCGACATCCGAATCTTACAAAAAAACACACCAAGTCCTTAACAAGCCTTACTTGAAAC
>NW_018397297.1:232394-232651 GCF_002168275.2 Theobroma umbraticum
CACTAATGTCTGTTTACAAAATAAAATACACTATGAACGACTCGACCTTTAACAGTGGAGCAACTCAAAGAAAGTGTTAAGAGATGTCTTTACCTATCCGCGATGGACAATATGTGTTGATGAATACACTCTAGGCTGATCAATTATCTGCAAAAGACGAGATAAAGGGGTGAGTCTCACAAACTCCGTAATCATCGGCTTTATGAGTAGGGCATAGATGGGAAACAAGCTTAAAGTAGAACTTTTTAAACAATAAA
>NW_018397297.1:232830-232984 GCF_002168275.2 Theobroma umbraticum
TACCTGAGTACATCCACATAAAATAATCTGTAATCAATATGTTAACACTATATGCTTTTGGGAATCCATTAGATGAACGCATTCTAAGTGATGATTGGGCCACTAAAGGTGTCTTTGTAATTCCATCCGATAAGTGTATTCTAGACGATGATAT
>NW_018397297.1:233229-233454 GCF_002168275.2 Theobroma umbraticum
AGCAAGTTGCTAGCGTTGTCCAATAGATCGACTCTTTTGGCATCTAATAGGAATATTAAACTACAAATCTACTCCAATGGTCCTAGGCTTGACTATGGTTCGGTATTGATGTTAGCTGTTATGAGTGGATGGCAGATGTGATGCCTCCATTATGTATAAACCTTCCCTTTGTATTAGTATAAGTTTAGGCCCACTATGTTAGCCAATATATGGCTCTTGGGACTA
>NW_018397297.1:233464-233570 GCF_002168275.2 Theobroma umbraticum
GTACTCTCTTATGGTTATATTGAACTTATGTTATGAGATGCACCAATTTCGATTGCAGATTTCTAGATGTGTCTAATGTGTGCCAATTTTATGAGAGGCTTGCTCA
>NW_018397297.1:233670-233925 GCF_002168275.2 Theobroma umbraticum
CTATACTAATACAAAGAGAAGGTTTATACATAATGGAGGCATCACATATGCCATTGACTCATAACAGCTAACATCAATACCGAACCATACTCAAGCCTAAGACCATTGGAGTAGATTTGTAGTTTAAGATTCCTATTAGATGCCAAAAGAATCGATCTATTGGACAACGCTATCAACTTGCTTCCCACACGGGAACCCCCGCAAACTACACTTTTGCACATGGTAACAAACATTAGGGGTGAGGTTCTATAAACT
>NW_018397297.1:233964-234105 GCF_002168275.2 Theobroma umbraticum
CTCATTAGAGTATATCATCGTCTAGAATACACTTATCGGATGGAATTACAAAGATACCTTTAGTGTCCAAATCATCACTTAGAATGTGTTCATCTAATGGATTCCCAAAAACACATATAGTATTAACATCATCGTCCGAAA
>NW_018397297.1:234171-234303 GCF_002168275.2 Theobroma umbraticum
GTGCTCATCGAGTAGACTCCTAGAAACACATATAGTGTTAACATATTGATTATAAATTATTTTATGTGGATGTACTCTGGTATTTTACATGCCACAAAATTTGGGACGTATGTGTTTACATATTGCCATTTG
>NW_018397297.1:234349-234723 GCF_002168275.2 Theobroma umbraticum
TTGTTTGCTAATGAAAGTATTGCACTATGATTTACATGGCATTTTTACAAGGCATAAGTACCTTATTTGGTTTTATAAGATTGTCATTTTATACTCCAGTTTTATTGTTTAAAAAGTTCTACTTTAAGCTTGTTTCCCATCTATGCCCAACTCATCAAGCCGATGATTACGGAGTTTGTAAGACTCACCCCTTTATCTCGTCTTTTACAGATAATTGATCGGCCTAAAGTGTATTCATCAACACATATTGTCCAGCGTGGATAGGTAAAGACATCTCTTAACACTTTCTCCGAGTTGCTCCACTGTTAAAGGTCAAGTCATTCATAGTGTATTTTATTTTGTAAACAGACATTAGTGTTAATGCAAATGTACAT
>NW_018397297.1:234977-235073 GCF_002168275.2 Theobroma umbraticum
GTAAGATTCGGATGCTGGTAGCGATCGAGGTACGGTCGTTACAAATTGATCTTTGGTTAGTTTATCAGGTGGGGTCACTTTTTTGATAATACTTGG
>NW_018397297.1:235083-235174 GCF_002168275.2 Theobroma umbraticum
TCAAGGCATCAAGTTTGAGGTTTTTTACCTTTTGTTTAGTTGCTTTGCTGAGTTCGAGTCATACTTTGTTTGGTTAAAAATTTTGATAAAT
>NW_018397297.1:235274-235362 GCF_002168275.2 Theobroma umbraticum
CCTTGAAATGGTCTTGTGAAATTTTCTTTTTCTTTCCTTTTCTTCTCTCATGGGTGCACCTCTCAAGGTAAAAGGCTTGAAAATGGCT
>NW_018397297.1:235372-235439 GCF_002168275.2 Theobroma umbraticum
CATTTTACTCCCACATGGGCGGATTGCCCAAAGTTACTTTTTTTTTCTATTTTATTTTTCCTTTACA
>NW_018397297.1:235449-235609 GCF_002168275.2 Theobroma umbraticum
TGCAATTTTTTTTCTTGTTATTAACGACACTCCCATTGGTGGCTTATTCACGCTATGTTTCCTTGCCCATTACTTTATCCTTTGGTTAGATTGCCTTGTCCATGCATTGGTACACATGGCATTCTCTTTCGATTTATTTCATTTGCATTTCATTCCACAT
>NW_018397297.1:235619-235811 GCF_002168275.2 Theobroma umbraticum
GCATTTCATTTTCATTTCCATTTTAATGCCATCTTATTCCTCCAATCACACTCCATGTACAAGTTTCACTTTACATGTTATTTGGCCATTTACTCAACCAATCAAGTCACATGCAATGCACATTTCACTTTCTTCACGTGACCACCTAATGCACCAATCACATTACATGCAAATAAACTTAACTTTATCCTT
>NW_018397297.1:236139-236311 GCF_002168275.2 Theobroma umbraticum
CACAATTTGGTCCGTCCAACACTTCTTAAATTTCAATTTCCTCCTATTTTTTTTCCTTTACACTTGTACAAGTAAAATATTAAATTTGCACCTCATCAAGGTGTCACCAAAATATTTAAATATATACATACCCGCTTTTGCCTTATTTAATAAAGACACAGAAGCCCCACTA
>NW_018397297.1:236321-236396 GCF_002168275.2 Theobroma umbraticum
TCTTCTAAATATTTCTTACTTCCACTCCCCCACTTTGACAATTTGTATAAATCACACTTCCTTTGTGTAATATAT
>NW_018397297.1:236406-236863 GCF_002168275.2 Theobroma umbraticum
ATCAATATTATTTTAATATTATTTTATTGTAAAATTTTCCACGTGTCTCCTCGAGACCCGAAATGTCTCACTTTGTCCTAGTTCACCTCCAATTCACCTTTTAAGTTACTAATTCATCCTCGATAAAAATATTATTATTCTAAAATATTCTTTTCGTTCATCACCACTCTTTGGCACTTAAGTTATGTCAATTGACTATTAGTCTTATCAATAAGGTCTTATGGGCTTCTATGCGAGGGTACAGGGTGTTACACATGCCCACACAACCAAAACAAGCTTCCAATACAAAATGCATTAGGATAAAAAAAATGACATTTAAAAGAGTTCCTTATCTCATTAAATATGCATACACGTACTATAATACTAAAAGTATATGTGTTATTTCAAAGTTTATAACATTTTCCAAAGAGTATATGTGTAAAACCATCAAAGCCAAAGAATTTACAAATTTAGATAC
>NW_018397297.1:236968-237122 GCF_002168275.2 Theobroma umbraticum
CTCAAACTTGATGCCTTGAAATCCACTTACCAAGTATTATCAAATTAGTGACCCCACTTGATAAACAAACCAAATATCTATCTGTAACGACCATACCCCGATCGCTACCGGCATCCGAATCTTACGAGAAAACACACCAAGTCCTTAACAAGCC
>NW_018397297.1:237132-237438 GCF_002168275.2 Theobroma umbraticum
CTTTGTTAATACGTTATATTCATTCAACCAATTTATGTAATCACTTTGAACCATATAACTCTTTGTAATATACTTAAAATGAAAAGTCAAACAAATCGACTAAATTTTTATTCCACATTATTGTATAAATGCATTAAAGTTTTCAATCTCCAAATGTACATTTGCATTAACACAGTCTGTTTACAAAATAAAATACACTATGAACGACTCGACCTTTAACAGTGAAGCAACTTGGAGAAAGTGCTAAGAGATGTCTTTACCTATCTGTTGTGGAAATTATGTGTCGATGAATACACTCTAGGCCAA
>NW_018397297.1:237448-237639 GCF_002168275.2 Theobroma umbraticum
GCAAAAGAGGAGATAAAGGGGTGAGTCTCCCAAACTCCGTAATCATCAGCTCCGTGAGTAGGGCATAGATGAGAAACATGCTTAAAGCATAACTCTTTAAAAAATAAAACTAGAGTATAAAATGACAACCTTCTAAAACCAAAAAAAGTACTTGTGCCTTGTAAAAATGCCATGTAAATCATAGTGCAATA
>NW_018397297.1:237649-237939 GCF_002168275.2 Theobroma umbraticum
CAAACAATGCCGAAAACCAATGTATAATAAAATAGATTTTAATTCAAGAAATCACTCAATATTTGCATAAAAACAAATGGCAATATGTTAACACATAAGTCCCAAAATGTGTGGCATGTAAAATACCTAAGTACATCCACATAAAATAATCTATAATCAATATGTTAACACTATATGTGTTTCTAGGAGTCTACTTGATAAGCACATTCTGGGTGATGATTTGGAGACTGAATGCATCTTTGTGATTCAATTTGATGAGTGCATTTCGGACGATGATGTTAATACTATAT
>NW_018397297.1:238182-238345 GCF_002168275.2 Theobroma umbraticum
TATCGTTGCTTGTTTTTTGCCCACTCACTGAGTTTATAGAACCTCACCCCTAATATTTGTTACCATGTGCAAAAGTGCAGTTTGCGGGGCTTCCTGTGTGGGAAGCAAGTTGCTAGCATTGTCCAATAGATCGACTCTTTTGGCATCTGATAGGAATCCTAAA
>NW_018397297.1:238355-238481 GCF_002168275.2 Theobroma umbraticum
ACTCTAATGGTCCTAGGCTTGAGTATGGTTTGGTATTGATGTTAGCTGTTATGAGTCGATAGCATATGTGATGCCTCCATTATGTATAAACTTTCTCTTTGTATTAGTATAGGTTTAGGCCCACTA
>NW_018397297.1:238491-238769 GCF_002168275.2 Theobroma umbraticum
TATATGGCTCTTGGGATTAGTATTGATGTGTACTTTCTTATGATTATATTGAACTTACGTTATGAGATGCACCAATTTGGTTTCAGATTTCTAGATGTGTCTAATGTGTGCCAATTTTATGAAAGGCTTGCTCAAGAATCGTAGGCTTTGCTTACGTGACTCATGCACAAGTAGTAGCCCTCGGGTTTAGGTCGTTACATAATTTCTTTAAATTATTATTCTCTTTTGAATAATTATTTGAATTAATGAAATCTTGGAATATAAAACTAGAGTTTATT
>NW_018397297.1:238781-238918 GCF_002168275.2 Theobroma umbraticum
TGAAAATCTTAATCAAATTCCACACCTAGGAAAATCGTCTTGGAAACACGACTCATCACATCTTCGGATGAGATTCCTTCATCAGATTAACTTAAAATAACTATTCTATATTTTATGTTTAAAATTCTTTATTTTAT
>NW_018397297.1:239281-239378 GCF_002168275.2 Theobroma umbraticum
ATCCAAAGCAAAAGCCCAATAATTTCAACAACTAAAAGCCCAAATAGCAACCTAACAAAAAAAGAATCCATACCTATGTTGGGCTCAGATTGGCCTA
>NW_018397297.1:239388-239533 GCF_002168275.2 Theobroma umbraticum
GTTGGGTAGAAGCCTATAAATCTATTTCAAGAGCTTGCAATGCCTTCAACTAAAACTATCATGACCTAAATCCAAAGGTTCGTAACCGACACGCATGAGTTTGGCAGGCAAGCGCACGAGACTCTAGGAAGCCTTCATAGTTAAG
>NW_018397297.1:239709-239985 GCF_002168275.2 Theobroma umbraticum
AACATTCAAGACTTAAACATAATATGTACATAGCTATACATTGGCTAGCTCACCTAGTCGTTTAACATCTCATTACATAACATAAGGCAACTTCGTGCCGAAATATTTTCTTTATGACATTCTTTGTCTACATTGCAGAAGCGTACAGAACTATGACTTAGACTGTGATGCAGTGGAATGTTCATCAACGAAAACCCTACCAATTGTGAAATCGTGTGTCTCTCTAAATGACAACACTAGCCACCAATCTTTCCTATCTATTTATTTGCACAATAT
>NW_018397297.1:240446-240557 GCF_002168275.2 Theobroma umbraticum
TATCATGACATCATATAACATATTTCACAATTCAAAACCTAAAGCATGCCACTAGGTAGTCATCATATCATATTATATCATATCATATCATATCATATCATAAAGTGGTCC
>NW_018397297.1:240792-240976 GCF_002168275.2 Theobroma umbraticum
AATTTCCAAGACAAATGACGAAGTCAAATCATGCCCCATTGCCAAGCAAACAACAGAGTCTTGTCGAGCCCTATTGCTGAGCAACCGATAGAGTCTCAAAGTCATCATCTACAAAAATCTCTCAATGAACGACATCACAATCCTTGTCTAAGGCAATATCCCAATGGATTGCATCACCAAGAGT
>NW_018397297.1:240987-241264 GCF_002168275.2 Theobroma umbraticum
GTGGCATCACATCATCATTCAGAGTAATCTCTCGATGGATGGCATCATACACTATAGATAGAAATCACATGAGGGATTTCAACCATTGCCCATATTTACTACTGTCCTAGAGGCACAAACATAGTCATCATCACAGAGCAGAAGGAAATCATAGGTGGGACAAAACCACTTTTCTTGCTTACCCCATCCTTGTCGATGAAACATAAATAGTCATAGGGATATGAACACACTCAACCTCACAATATCCATAATCCAAAAATCCTCCATAGATGGAACA
>NW_018397297.1:241274-241474 GCF_002168275.2 Theobroma umbraticum
ACATCATAACATCTTTCAGAACCATCCACCTATGCAACATACGTATCTCACTTCACGTCATCATTTGAAATCATCTACAGACAGAACATACGTATCTGACATCCTATCATCGTCCGAAATCATCTATGAATAGAACAGACATATCTCACATCATATCATCATCTGGAATCATATACAGGTGGAACATATTCCTTAACACA
>NW_018397297.1:241484-241626 GCF_002168275.2 Theobroma umbraticum
ATCATACTAGTCATCATGACATATTTAATCATTTGTAATCATGCCTTATATCTCATTTCAAGAACATAATCATTGGCACATTGATTACTTAGCCTAGGACAATCCTTCTATGTAGTTCACATAATTCTCATATCATTCACTA
>NW_018397297.1:241636-241904 GCF_002168275.2 Theobroma umbraticum
AGCATTTCTAGACGTATTCATCATGTACACATTCATATTAACATCATAACATTATCCAAAATTATCCACGGATAGCACATACATCATGTCATTGATATTGATTATCACTCAAGATCTCATTCATTTCATCATAATTTACTTATATCACCATTATATCACATTCTACATTTAGCCTAGGTGTATTCTTCTAGGCATATCATACATTTTTCATAATATTCACTAGTCTAGGCATAACAATTCTAGACATGTTAACCATATCGGCATTCAA
>NW_018397297.1:242059-242228 GCF_002168275.2 Theobroma umbraticum
ACCTCTAGACATGGTTATAGCTCATACATAGCGTACATTATGCATTATCATTTACGAAGCATATATGCAGCATAGTTATTTTTCTCCTATGCATAAAAGTTTATTCCACTCACCCTGACAATTCAAGGGTGTTCCTCTATCCACACTTGCACACTTTAGCTCAACAACT
>NW_018397297.1:242432-242572 GCF_002168275.2 Theobroma umbraticum
CCATACCTTAGAAGTGGGATTATGCTATTGTTTATCCCAAATATTCATCCAACTTAAAGAGGTAATTTTTCCACCAAAGTTGCATAAATTTGAATCTAAGTTATCAATCGTTCAAATTGAAAATCAATTGGTCAAAGTGC
>NW_018397297.1:242797-242996 GCF_002168275.2 Theobroma umbraticum
AAAATTTCATTCTTGAAAGCTAGAGTTTTGTTTTAGAGCGAGAAAGTGAAAATTTACCAACTAAGCCTTTTAGAGTGAAATCTCTCACTTTAGCACTACGAATTCAAGATCTAGCATCAGAGTGTGAAGGCTGTGAGTGGGGTGCAATTTTAGAGAAATCAGATGAGAGAATGAAGAAATAAGAGAAAATGAAGGATTT
>NW_018397297.1:243096-243343 GCF_002168275.2 Theobroma umbraticum
CGAACTTTCCTTGTCTTTTTCTTCTTTCTCCTTTCTTTCTTTCTTCCTTTTTTTATTTCCTCTCTTCGTTTCCAAACCGATTCTCCTTTTTTGTTATCTCAATGGTGCGGTTTTCTTTCAAGGCAAGGTCATTTTGCTGTTTCTTAGTGCAAGCAGATTTCACAAGAAATGACCTTGAAATGGTATTGTCAAATCTTTTTTTTCTTTCTTTTTCTTCTCTCATGGGTGGACCTCTCAAGGTAAAAGG
>NW_018397297.1:243353-243499 GCF_002168275.2 Theobroma umbraticum
GCTTTCATCTTCTCATTTTACTCCCACATGGGCGGATTGCCCAAGGTTATTTTTTTTCTATTTTATTTTTCCTTTACATGTCACACCATGCAATGTTTTTCTTGTTATTAACGCCACTCCCATTGGTGGCTTGTTCATGCTATGTT
>NW_018397297.1:243569-243704 GCF_002168275.2 Theobroma umbraticum
ATGCATTGGTCCACATGGCATTCTCTTTTGATTTGTTTCATTTGCATTTCATTCGACATGTATTTCTATGCATTTCATTTTCATTTCCTTTTTAATGTCACCTTATTCCTCCAATCACACTCCATGTACAAGCTT
>NW_018397297.1:243714-243817 GCF_002168275.2 Theobroma umbraticum
GTTATTTGCCCATTTATTCAACCAATCAAGTCACATGCAATGCACATTTCACTTTCTTCACTTGACCACCTAATGCATCAATCACATTACATGCAAATAAACT
>NW_018397297.1:243827-243979 GCF_002168275.2 Theobroma umbraticum
CTTCCTTTTTCTTCACATGGTGGGGGTCTCACATGTTTCCTACTAACTTCTCTTTTTACATGCTATATTTTGCATATAATAGTGAATTCATGTGTACATCTCATCATCCCATATGACCTAATTTCCCTTGGTTAATTGATTTCCATTTAACT
>NW_018397297.1:243989-244123 GCF_002168275.2 Theobroma umbraticum
TAATTGCACATAAATCCTCAAACTTTTCCTTGTGTACCATTCGACCCTCTAAATTTTCATCCTTCACAATTTGGTCTGTGCAACACTTCTTAAATTCCAATTTCCTCCTATTTTTCTTCCTTTACACTTGTACA
>NW_018397297.1:244338-244780 GCF_002168275.2 Theobroma umbraticum
ATTTTATTAATAAAATATTATTTTATTGTAAAATTTTTCACTTGTCTCCTCAAGACCCGAAATGTCTCACTTTGTTTCGATTCACCTCTGATTCACCTTTTAACTTACTAATTCATCCTTGATAAAAATATTATTATTAAATTATTATTTTCTTGCGTATGAAATATTGTATTCTAAAATATTCCTTTTGTTCATCACCGCTCTTTGGCACTTAAGTTTACATCAATGGACTCTTAGTCTTATCAATAAGGTCTTATGGGCTTCTATATGAGGGTACGGGGTGTTACACATGCCCACACAACCAAAAAGCGCTTCCAATACAAAATGCATTAGGATAAACAAGTACGGCATTTAAGAGAGTTCCTTATCTCATTAAATATGCATACATGTACTATTATACTAAAAGTATATATGTTATTTGAAAATTTATAACATTTTCCAA
>NW_018397297.1:244870-244976 GCF_002168275.2 Theobroma umbraticum
CCAAAGGCCAAGTATAAACATTTATCAAAATTTTTAACCAAACAAAGTATGACTCAAACTTAGCAAAGCAACTCAACAGAAGGTCAAAAACCTCAAACTTGATGCC
>NW_018397297.1:244986-245225 GCF_002168275.2 Theobroma umbraticum
CTTACCAAGTATTATCAAAGAAGTGACCCCACTTGATAAACTAAACAAAGATCTTTCTGTAACCACCATACCCCGATCGCTACCGGTATCCGAATCTTACGAGAAAACATGCCAAGTCCTTAACAAGCCTTACTTGAAACTTTGTTAATACGTTATTTTCATTCGACCAATTTATGTAATCACTTTGAACCGTATAACTCTTTGTAATATATTTTAAATGAAAAGTCAAACAAATCGAC
>NW_018397297.1:245235-245501 GCF_002168275.2 Theobroma umbraticum
TTCCACATTATTGTATAAATACAATTACGTTTTCAATCTCCAAATGTACATTTGCATTAACACTAATGTCTATTTACAAAATAAAATACACTATGAATGACTCGACCTTTAATAGTGGAGCAACTCGGAGAAAGTGCTAAGAGATGTCTTTACCTATCTGCGGTGGACAATATGTGTCGATGAATACACTATAGGCCGATCAATTATCTGCAAAAGAGGAGATAAAGGGGTGAGTATCACAAACTCCGTAATCATCAGCTTCGTGA
>NW_018397297.1:245611-245986 GCF_002168275.2 Theobroma umbraticum
TTGTGCCTTGTAAAAATGCCATGTAAATCATAGTGCAATACTTTCATTAGCAAAAAATGCCGAAAACCAATGTATAATAAAATAGATTTTAATTCAGGAAATTGTTCAATATTTGCATAAACACAAATGGCAATATGTAAACATGTACGTCCTAAAATGTGTGGCATGTAAAATACCTGGGTACATCCACATAAAATAATTTGTAATCCATATGTTAACACTATATGTGTTTCTAGGAGTCTACTTGATGAGCACATTCTGGGTGATGATTTGGACATTGAATGTGTCTTTTTGATTCAATTCAATGAGTGTATTTTGGACAATGATGCTAATACTATTTGTGCTTTTAGGAATCCATTAGATGAACGCATTCCA
>NW_018397297.1:246017-246134 GCF_002168275.2 Theobroma umbraticum
TTTGATGAATCATGATATATATGTGTGTTAATAAGGCATATCTTATGATATTGAACTAGATAGTAAAATACTTCTGTTATCGTTGCTTGTTTTTTGCCCACTCACTGAGTTTATAGA
>NW_018397297.1:246211-246428 GCF_002168275.2 Theobroma umbraticum
TAGATCGACTCTTTTGGCATCTGATAGGAATCCTAAACTACAAGTCTACTCCAATGGTCCTAATCTTGAGTATGGTTTGGTATTGATGTTAGCTGTTATAAGTCGATGGCTCCATTATTTATAAACCTTATCTTTGTATTAGTATAGGTTTAGGCCCACTATTTTAGCCAATATATGGCTCTTGGGATTAGTATTGATGTGTACTCTCTTATGATTA
>NW_018397297.1:246447-246600 GCF_002168275.2 Theobroma umbraticum
GATGCACCAATTTGGGTTGCAGATTTCTAGATGTGTCTAATGTGTGCCAATTTTTTGAAAGGCTTGCTCAAGAATCGTAGGCTTTGCTTACATGACTCATGCGCCTGTAGTAACCCTCGGGTTTAGGTCGTTACATAATTTCTTTAAATTATC
>NW_018397297.1:246610-246794 GCF_002168275.2 Theobroma umbraticum
GAATAATTATTTGAATTAATGAAATCTTGGAATATAAAAGTACAGTTTATTCTGACACTTCGACGAAAATCTTAATCAAATTGCGCACCTAGGAAAATCGTCTTGGAAACATGACTCTTCACATCTTCGAATGAGATTCCTTCATCGGATTAACTTAAAATAACTATTCTATATTTTATGTTTA
>NW_018397297.1:246811-246937 GCF_002168275.2 Theobroma umbraticum
ATATTTCTCTTCTCTTTCCTTTTTATGTGTACCTACCTTTATTTTGTATAACTAACTATTTCATTATTATTATTATTTCTACCTATATATATTTTATATAACTAAATATTTTATCTTTTCAATTCT
>NW_018397297.1:246947-247563 GCF_002168275.2 Theobroma umbraticum
CCTAAGTATATTTTATATCCAAGTATTTATTTTTTCTATTTTTTATCTACCTAAGTATATTTTATATAACATAATATTTTTATTTTATTATATTATATTTTCATTTTTTTATGGCTACCTTTTCCATAATTCACTATTTATATCTTCCTAACATTTATGACATAACCATCAATATATATATATTAGATTTTTTCTTATTATATTTTTAAGAAATACCACTTTTATTTCTATATTTTTCTTAAAAATATATTAATCCTAATAATAAGCAAACAAAAACCTTAATAATTTCAACAACTAAAATCCAAAGCAAAAGCCCAACAATTTCAACAGCTAAAAGCCCAAATAGCAACCTATAAAAAAAAGAATCCATACCTATGTTGGGCTCAGATTGGCCTAAGGCATATGGGTTGGGTCGAAGCCTATAAATCTATTTCGAGAGCTTGCAATCCCTTCAACTAAAACTATCACGACCCAAATCCGAGGGTCCGTGACCGACACGCATGAGTTTGGCAGGCAAGCGCGCGAGACTCTAGGAAGCCTTCATAGTTAAGTCCGAATAAACGTAAGTATCATAATCATAAGGCCTCATAGCTGACATCAATTCATTAAACTTAAT
>NW_018397297.1:247573-247719 GCF_002168275.2 Theobroma umbraticum
TTCATTATTAGCCCCTCGGCTCATGTTAACATTCAAGACTTAAACATAATATGAACATAGCTATACATTGGCTAGCTCACCCAGTTGTTTAACATCTCATTATATAACATAAGACAACTTCGTGCCGACATATTTTCTTTATGACA
>NW_018397297.1:247729-248319 GCF_002168275.2 Theobroma umbraticum
ACATTGCAGAAGCGTACATAACTATGACTCAAACTGTGATGCAGTGGAGTGTTCATCAACGAAAACCCTACCAGCTATCAAATCGCGTGTCTGTCCAAATGACAACACTAGCCACCAATCTTTCCTATCTATTTATCTACACAATATAACTGAAATGGGTGAGTTACACTAGTACACAGTGAGTGGGAGCATAAAACAACTGTAAATGTGCAAGGATAGTTGCTACACAAACATATAAGACAAGTCAATCGTTACCTGTCGAACATAGTTTGTCATACCAAGGTAACCATACTACATTGCATATCTCTGGCTATTAACATACTAAAATGGTATAATAATCCTCACCTTACTTATTCAACATCATTACCAACATACTCATTTATCAATATAATCTACCATGTGAACCAGCCCACCAAATGGCCCTCTGCATGCATGGCTTAGCATACATACCTTAAAGCGCTCACCTCGATGCTACATCATAGCTCCTCAAGCATGTAACACAGCATAATCATATGTCAATTACATATGGCTCTTACCTTAAGCATTTGCATTAATCATAAAATCATGACATCATATAACATATTTCACAA
>NW_018397297.1:248329-249260 GCF_002168275.2 Theobroma umbraticum
AAAGCATGCCACTACGTAGTCATCATATCGTATTATATCATATCATATCATAAAGTGGTCGTCCCGCTTGGACATAACATAGTCACGTACGATGGCCAACTGATGGACAATGTACAATATCATCTCACGCTCTATTCCTATAACAAACGACAGAGTCATGTCACGCCCAATTTCCAAGACAAATGACGGAGTCAAATCATGCCCTATTACCAAGCAAACAACAGAGTCTTGTCAAGCCCCATTGCTAAGCAAACGATAGAGTCTCAAAGTCATCATCTATAGAAATCTCTCAACAAACGACATCACAATCCTTGTCGAAGGCAATATCCCAATGGACTCCATCACCAAGAGTATTCTCCACAAGTGGCATCACATCATCATTCAAAGTAATCTCTCGATGGATGGCATCATACACAATAGATAGGAATCACATGAGGGATTTCAACCACTGCCCCTGTTTACTATTGTTCTTGAGGCACGAAAATAGTCATCATCACACAGTAGAAGAAAATCACAGGTGGGACAAAACCACTTTTCTTGCTTACACCATCTTTGTTGACCGAACATAAATAGTCATAGGGATATAGACACACTCAACCTCATAATATCCATCATCTGAAAATCCACCATAGATGGAACATGCATAATCAACGTCATAACATCTTTCGGAACCATCCACCTATGGAACATACATATCTCACTTCATGTCATCATTCGAAATCATCTACAAACGGAACATACGTATCTGACATCCTATCATCGTCTGAAATCATCTACGAACAGAACATACATATCTCACATCATATCATCGTCCGAAATCATATACAGGAGGAACATATTCCTTAACACATTTATACTTCATCATACTAGTCATCATGACATATTCAATCATTCGTAATCATGCCTTATTTCTCATTTCAAGAACATAATC
>NW_018397297.1:249270-249366 GCF_002168275.2 Theobroma umbraticum
TAATTACTTAGCCTAGGACAATCCTTCTACGCAGTTCACATAATTCTCATATCATTCATTAGTCTAGACATAACATTTCTAGACGTATTCATCATG
>NW_018397297.1:249376-249548 GCF_002168275.2 Theobroma umbraticum
TATTAACATCATAACATTATCCAAAATTATCCACGGACAACACATACATCATGTCATGGATATTTATTATCGCTTATGATCTCATTTGTTTCATCATAATTTAATTATATCACCATCATATCACATTCTACATTTAGCCTTGGTATATTCTTCTAGGCATATCATACATTTT
>NW_018397297.1:249558-249703 GCF_002168275.2 Theobroma umbraticum
CACTAGTCTAGGCATAACAATTCTAGACATGCTAACCATATCAGCATTCAACATAGTGTCATCATTTTCACTACATTAACTCATATCCACATCAACATCATTAGCCTAGGGGTAATCCTTTTAGGCATATCACATCATTCTCATA
>NW_018397297.1:249954-250095 GCF_002168275.2 Theobroma umbraticum
GTGCTCCTATGCATAAAAGTTTTTCCCACTTACCTTGACAATTCAAGGGTGTTCCTCTATCCACACTTACACACTTTAGCTCAACAACTTAATATTCATAAATGGATAGAATTCTTACTCCCAATAGTCACCTAGCATTTA
>NW_018397297.1:250105-250410 GCF_002168275.2 Theobroma umbraticum
TTCATTAGCATTTACATCATAATTCTCAATTTCAAAGGCAAATCCTAGCTTTCAGATTATTTTCAACTTTTCTAAAAAAAGTCAAATCCTTAACGTATGAACAAATAAGCTTAAATTGTTCAACAATGAGCTAATCGATACCTTAGAAGTGAGATTATGCTATTGTTTACCCCAAATATTCATCCAACTGAAAGAGCCAATTTTTCCACTAAAGTTGCATCAATTTGAATCTAAGTCAACAAGGTAAAGGAAAGGAAATCTTCACAGTTGCCTTAGGTTTTCTTCAAAACTGAGCTTGCCCTTAA
>NW_018397297.1:250599-250755 GCF_002168275.2 Theobroma umbraticum
TTCCTTTCTTTTTCTCTCAAAGGCACAATTTTGCCTAAGTTCCTAAAGCCTTCACTGCCTTTTTCCCTTTTCTTTTTCTTATTTCTCAGTTTTGTTTCTTTTGTTTCTTATTAGACCACTTTGCCACCCAATGATTCTTCATGCACCAATATTCTC
>NW_018397297.1:250871-251095 GCF_002168275.2 Theobroma umbraticum
CCACATTATTTCTCATTTGGCCTCCTATTTAGCCAATAACATTACATGCATATATATATGTCCTCTCTTTTAGTCCAACATTGCCACCAAGTGTCGTCTATGCAAAAATTCTCTATACTTTCTTTAACTAGGAAAATCACATGCATATTTCACCTTGTGCATCTGTCTCCTTCCTTTTTATTTGTCACATGGTTGGGGTCTCACATGTTCCCCACTAAGATTAC
>NW_018397297.1:251269-251708 GCF_002168275.2 Theobroma umbraticum
TATAATATAAATGAATAAAATATTATTTTATTCATGTCATCCAAAAATTCTATTGTTGGTCTCCCCCATTTAGACTTAACCTATCTCTCGCATGATGCAACTCGTTCTAGCATCGAATTATTTTAATACTATTTTATTCTAAAATTTCAATTCACTTCCCCAAGTGTCTCACTTTGCCCCATTTCACTTCTAAATCACTTTTTAGCTCCACTAAATCATCACCGTTAAAAAATTATTATTTTATTATTATTTTCTGGCATGAATAATATTTTATTCTAAAATATTCAATCCACCCGCCATCACTCTTTTGCACTTAATTTAGCCTCAATTAACCCTTGTCCTATTAACAAGGTCGTATTGGATTATATATTGAGGGTACGAGGTGTTACATTATCAATCTAAAAACAAAAATAGATATTTGGTGGGGTGAGATATAAAA
>NW_018397297.1:251718-251837 GCF_002168275.2 Theobroma umbraticum
CAAAATACTGGAGATGGAACAAGCAAAACATTGGAGTTTTAAATAAACATGCCACTTTCCAATTCAAATCCAAGATCTCATCAAATGCACTTAAAAAGGGATAACTATATATCCTTTAA
>NW_018397297.1:252139-252313 GCF_002168275.2 Theobroma umbraticum
AAAAACCAATCTTAAACCTTTACAAATTGACTTCATTTACTTCGTGATGAATTATCCTTTCAATCCCCCAAATCAAAAGTCCCACAATACCATGATTCTACATTTGGTGAAGTAAACATATTTGAAGCATAGAATTTAATGCGATCCATTCAACAATCAAATTTTCAAGCATAC
>NW_018397297.1:252323-252397 GCF_002168275.2 Theobroma umbraticum
TATAACACAATCATGATAATGTGTGCTTTCCAAATAGGCATGCTAGTGAGCATAACATATGAACAAACATGTAA
>NW_018397297.1:252407-252585 GCF_002168275.2 Theobroma umbraticum
CCAAATATGATTATACACCAATCCAGTATCAAAAGTGTGATAAAGCACATGTTAGTTCATGCTAAGGCTTATGGCCAAAATCCACAGGTGCTATGGCATCTACCAAGTCTAAAGCTGTTAAGGTGCCTAATAAAGTCAAACGATGCTACGACACCTAACAATGTTCAAAAGGTAGGCA
>NW_018397297.1:252595-252723 GCF_002168275.2 Theobroma umbraticum
TTCCATAGGTGTTAAGGCACCTAACAAAGTTCAAAAGGTGCTAAGGCACCTAATATAATGCAAAAGGTGCAAAAGCACCTAATAAAGTTCAAAAGGTGCAAAGGCACCTAACAGGGTTAAAAAATGTG
>NW_018397297.1:252823-252965 GCF_002168275.2 Theobroma umbraticum
TGCCTTCCATCCGCCACCTCATTTTCTTACTTTTACTTTTATTTCCTTTGCCACATATTTTTTCCAATTACATTTCATGCACAACTTTTCTTTATATTTTAATTGGCCAATTGTTTAACCATTCAAATCACATGTAACCCAC
>NW_018397297.1:252984-253181 GCF_002168275.2 Theobroma umbraticum
CCACCAAATGCACCAATCACATTACATACAAATAAATTTTAATCTTATTCTTTCCTTTACTTCACATGGTTGAGGTCTCACATGTTCCCCAATAACTTTTCCTTTTTTTTCCTCATATAATTATTTGCATGTAATAGTAAGTTTCACATGTACATCTCATACTCCAAATAATCTAACTTTCCTTGGTTAATAAATTC
>NW_018397297.1:253191-253275 GCF_002168275.2 Theobroma umbraticum
TCAAATATTGAAAATTGCACATAAGTCCTCGAACTTTTCTTTATTTACTATGTGACCCTCTAAACTTTCATGCTTTATAATTTG
>NW_018397297.1:253285-253565 GCF_002168275.2 Theobroma umbraticum
CACTTCTTAAATTTCAATTTCTTTCTATTTTCCTTCCTTTACATGTGTACAAATATAATAGAGGGTTTGCACCCCATCAAGGTGTCACTATAATATTTGAATATATACTTACCCGTTTATACTCTATTTAATAAAGTCATGCAGGTCCCATTAACAGTGTTTTTTTTTCAAAATTCTTTGTTATGTCGTCTCCCCAACTTAGATTAGTCATATAATCCTCCTCCATGACTAATCTCAATAATAATTGAAATATTAATATTTTAATATTATTTTATTAATA
>NW_018397297.1:253575-253806 GCF_002168275.2 Theobroma umbraticum
CTATTTTAAAATTTTTCACTTATCTCCTCGAGTCTCAAAGTGTCTCACTTTGCCCCGGTTCACTTCCAAATCACATTTTAACTTGGTAATCTATCCCCGACAGTAATATTATTATTTAATTATTATTTTATCACGTACAGAATATTTTATTCTAAAATATTCTTTTCACCCATTATTGCTCTTTGGCACTTAGATTTTTGTCAATTGACCCTTTGTCTTATCAATTGGGTC
>NW_018397297.1:254016-254201 GCF_002168275.2 Theobroma umbraticum
CAAATGCTCTTAAGAAAAACTAGCAACATTTATTAAGGTAAAACAACATATAGTATATAGATTTTAAAATCGACACCCCCTACGCACCTTAAAATAGTGGGACACTACATCGCTATCAATTCGACTGTGTGTCTAGCTAATTCTACTCACCGGTTACCTATTACCTCCTCCGAGATGCCACCACA
>NW_018397297.1:254409-254577 GCF_002168275.2 Theobroma umbraticum
CAATCATTTAACACACAATCCACATACTATCAACTAAACAAAGCCAACACAATACAATGCATTCACATTGCATGCTTAAATTTCGGTTTAACTTGAGTTCAACATATAATCCACCATTCCTCACATTCTCTGTCACCATTGCTGCCACAAGCATAAACAATTAGCACA
>NW_018397297.1:254732-254850 GCF_002168275.2 Theobroma umbraticum
TAACCAAAATCAAAGTTCTACTTACCTTCCTTAACTTGGAACCACTAGGCCGAAATTTCCTTGCCTTTTTCTTCTTTCTCCTTTCTTTCTTTCTTCCTTTTTTTCTTTCCTCTCTTCG
>NW_018397297.1:255311-255573 GCF_002168275.2 Theobroma umbraticum
CATTCTCTTTTGATTTATTTCATTTGCATTTCATTCCACATGTATTTCTATGCAATTCATTTTCATTTCCTTTTGAATGCCACCCTATTTCTCCAATCACACTCCATGTACAAGCTTCACTTTACATGTTATTAGGCCATTTATTCAACCAATCAAGTCACATGCAACGTACATTTCACTTTCTTCACTTGACCACCTAATGCACAAATCACATTACATGCATATAAACTTAACTTTATCCTTCCTTTTTCTTCACATGGTG
>NW_018397297.1:255810-255905 GCF_002168275.2 Theobroma umbraticum
ACCCTCTAAATTTTCATCCTTCACAATTTGGTCCGTCCAACACTTCTTAAATTCTAATTTTCTCATATTTTTCTTCCTTTACACTTGTACAAGTA
>NW_018397297.1:255915-256193 GCF_002168275.2 Theobroma umbraticum
TTTGCACCTCATCAAGGTATCATCATAATATTTAACTATATACATACCCGCTTTTGCCCTATTTAATAAAGACACAGAAGCCCCACTAACATGGTTTTTGAACAAATCACACTTCCTTTGTGTAATATATCCAACTTAACATCAATATTATTCTAATATTATTTTATTAATAAAATATTATTTTATTGTAAAATTTTCTACTTGTCTCCTCGAGACTTGAAATATCTCACTTTGTCCTGGTTCACCTCTGATTCACCTTTTAACTTACTAATTCATCC
>NW_018397297.1:256204-256343 GCF_002168275.2 Theobroma umbraticum
ATTATTATTTAATTATTATTTTCTTGCGTATAGAATATTGTATTCTAAAATATTATTTTCATTCATCACCACTCTTTAGCACTTTAGTTTACGTCAATTGACTCTTAGTCTTATCAATAAGGTCTTATGGGCTTCTATA
>NW_018397297.1:256614-256834 GCF_002168275.2 Theobroma umbraticum
ATATATGTTATTTGAAAATTTATAACATTTTCCAAATAGTATATGTGTAAAATCATCAAAGCCAAAGAATTTACAAATTTAGATACGAACATATAATGTGCCAACCAAAGGCCAGGTATAAATATTTATCAAAATTTTTAACCAAACAAAGTATGACTCGAACTCGGCAAAGCAACTCAACAGAAGGTCAAAAACCTCAAACTTGATGCCTTGAAATCCA
>NW_018397297.1:256857-256990 GCF_002168275.2 Theobroma umbraticum
TGACCCCACTTGATAAACTAACCAAAGATCTATCTGTAACGACCGTACCTCGATCTATACCAGCATCCGAATCTTACTGAAAAACACACCAAGTCCTTAACAAGCCTTACTTGAAACTTTGTTAATACGTTAT
>NW_018397297.1:257007-257119 GCF_002168275.2 Theobroma umbraticum
ATGTAATCACTTTGAACCGTAAAACTCTTTGTAATATACTTAAAATGAAAAGTCAAAAAAATCGACTAAACTTTTATTCCACATTATTGTATAAATACATTAAAGTTTTCAA
>NW_018397297.1:257143-257535 GCF_002168275.2 Theobroma umbraticum
CACTAATGTCTGTTTACAAAATAAAATACACTATGAACGACTCGACCTTTAACAATGGAGCAACTCGAAGAAACTGCTAAGAGATGTCTTTACCTATCCGCAGTGGATAATATGTGTTGATGAATACACTCTAGGCCGATCAATTATCTACAAAAGAGGAGATAAAGGGGTGAGTCTCACAAACTCCGTAATCATCGGCTTCGTGAATAGAGCATAGATGGGAAACAAGCTTAAAGTAGAACTTTTTAAATAATAAAACTAGAGTATAAAATGACAACCTTATACAACCAAATAAGGTTTGCATAAACACAAATGGCAATATGTAAACACATACGTCTCAAATTTTGTGGCATGTAAAATACCTGAGTACATCCACATAAAATAATCTGTAA
>NW_018397297.1:257545-257700 GCF_002168275.2 Theobroma umbraticum
AGGAGTCTACTCGATGAGCACATTCTGGGTGATGATTTGGACACTAAATGTGTCTTTTTGATTCAATTCGATGAGTGTATTTTGAACGATGATGTTAATACTATGTGTTTTTGGGAATCCATTAGATGAATGCATTCTAAGTGATGATTTGGACA
>NW_018397297.1:257741-258072 GCF_002168275.2 Theobroma umbraticum
GATGATGATATACTCTAATGAGTTTGATGAATCATCATATATATGTGTGTTAATGAGGCATATCTTATGATATTGAACTAGATATTAAAATACTTCTGTTATCATTGCTTGTTTTTTGCCCACTCATTGAGTTTATAGAACCTCACCCTTAATGTTTGTTACCATGTGCAAAAGTGTAGTTTGTGGGGTTTCCCATGTGGGAAGCAAGTTGCTAGCGTTGTCCAATAGATTGACTCTTTTGGCATCTAATAGGAATCCTAAACTACAAATCTACTCTAATGGTCCTAGGCTTGAGTATGGTTCGGTATTGATGTTAGCTGTTATGAGTCGA
>NW_018397297.1:258125-258331 GCF_002168275.2 Theobroma umbraticum
ACTATGTTAGCCAATATATGGCTCTTGGGATTAGTATTGATGTGTACTCTCTTACGATTATATTGAACTTATGTTATGAGATGCACCAATTTTGGTTGCAGATTTCTAATATGTGTCTAATGTGTGCCAATTTTATGAGAGGCTAGCTCAAGAATCGTAAACTTTGCTTACGTGACTCATGCATCGGTAGTAGCCCTCGGGTTTAG
>NW_018397297.1:258341-258552 GCF_002168275.2 Theobroma umbraticum
AATTTCTTTAAATTATCATTCTCCTTTGAATAATTATTTGAATTAGTGAAATCTTCGAATATAAAACTAGAGTTTATTTTGACACTTCGATGAAAATCTTAATCAAATTCCGCACCTAGGAAACTCATCTTGGAAACACGACTCTTCACATCTTCGGATGAGATTCCTTCATCGAATTAACTTAAAATAACTATTCTATATTTTATGTTTA
>NW_018397297.1:258742-258858 GCF_002168275.2 Theobroma umbraticum
ATATATTTTATATAACTAAATATTTTATCTTTTCAATTCTTATATGTCTTCCTACGTATATATTATATCCAAGTATTTATTTTTTCTATTTTTTATCTACCTAAGTATATTTTATA
>NW_018397297.1:258990-259175 GCF_002168275.2 Theobroma umbraticum
CTTAAAAATATATTAATCCTAATAATAAGCAAACAAAACCCTTAATAATTTCAGGAACTAAAATCCAAAGCAAAAGCCCAATAATTTCAACAACTAAAAGCCCCAATAGCAGCCTACAAAAAAGAGAATCCATACCTCTCTTGGGCTCAGATTGGCCTAAGGCATCTGGGTTGGGTAGAAGCCTA
>NW_018397297.1:259185-259465 GCF_002168275.2 Theobroma umbraticum
CCAAGAGCTTGCAATCCCTTCAACTAAAACTATCACGACCCAAATTCGAGGGTCCGTGACTGACACACATGAGTTTGGCAGGCAAGCGCGTAAGACTCTAGGAAGTCTTCATAGTTAAGTCCTAATAAACAAAAGTATCATAATCATAAGGCCTCATAGCTGACATCAATTCATTAAACTAATTCTTTTAGGATTCATTATTAGCCCCCTGGCTCATGTTAACATACAAGACTTAAACATAATATGCACATAGCTATACATTGGCTAGCTCACCCAGTCG
>NW_018397297.1:259662-259837 GCF_002168275.2 Theobroma umbraticum
TTTCTTTATGACATTCTTTGTCTACATTGCAGAAGCGTACATAACTATAACTCAGACTACGATACAGTGGTGTGTTCATCAATGAAAACCCTACCAACTGTCAAATTGCGTGTCTGTCTAGATGACAACATTAGCCACCAATCTTTCCTATCTATTTATTTGCACAATATAACTG
>NW_018397297.1:259967-260146 GCF_002168275.2 Theobroma umbraticum
AGATAGTTGCTACACATATCCTCTAGCATGCATGCATCTCATACATCATAATACTTATACATATAAGACAAGTCAATTGTTACTTGTCGAACATAGTCTGTCATATCATGGCAACCATACTATGCTGCATATCTCTAGCTATTAACATACTAAAATGGTATAATCATCCTCACCTTACT
>NW_018397297.1:260156-260386 GCF_002168275.2 Theobroma umbraticum
CATTACCAACATAATCATTTATCAATATAATCTACCATGTCAGCCTGCCCACCATATGGTCATCTGCATACATGGCTTAGCATACATACCTTAAAGCGCTCACGTCAATGCTAAATCATAGCCCCTCAAGCATGCAGCACAGCATAATCATATATCAATTACATATGGCTCTTACCTTAAGCCTTTGTATTAATCATAATATCATGACATCATATAACATATTTCACAAT
>NW_018397297.1:260396-260632 GCF_002168275.2 Theobroma umbraticum
AAGCATGCCACTACGTAGTCATCATAGCATATTATATCATATCGTAAAGTGGTCCTCCCGCTTGGAGATAACATAGTCACGTACGATGGCCAACTGATGGACAATATACAATATCATGCCACACTTTATTCCTACAGCAAACGATAGAGTCATGTCACGTCCAATTTCGAAGGCAAATGACGGAGTCAAATCATGCCCCATTGCCAAGCAAACAACAGAGTCTTGTCGAGCCCCAT
>NW_018397297.1:260732-260943 GCF_002168275.2 Theobroma umbraticum
ACATACGTCCCAAAATGTGTGGCATGTAAAATACCTGAGTACATCCACATAAAAAAATATGTAATCAATATGTTAACACTATATGTGTTTCTAGGAGTCTACTCGATGACCACATTATGGGTGATGATTTGGACACTGAATGTGTCGTTGTGATTTGATTCGATGAGTGTATTTCGGACGATGATGTTAATACTATATGTGTTTTTGGGAA
>NW_018397297.1:261043-261204 GCF_002168275.2 Theobroma umbraticum
ACCCCTATTGTTTGTTACCATGTGCAAAAGTGAAGTTTGTGGGGGTTCCCGTGTACGGAGCAAGTTGCTAGCGTTGTCCAATAGATTGACTCTTTTGGCATCTGATGGGAATCCTAAACTACAAATCTACTCCAATGGTCCTAGGCTTGAGTATGGTTCGG
>NW_018397297.1:261477-261644 GCF_002168275.2 Theobroma umbraticum
ATTTTATGAGAGGCTTGCTCAAGAATCGTAGGCTTTGCTTACGTGACTCATGCGCCGGTAGTAGCCCTTGGGTTTAGGTCGTTACATAATTTCTTTAAATTATTATTCTCCTTTGAATAATTATTTCAATTAATGAAATCTTGGAATATAAAACTAGAGTTTATTCT
>NW_018397297.1:261654-261864 GCF_002168275.2 Theobroma umbraticum
TGAAAATCTTAATCAAATTCCACAGCTACGAAAATCATCTTGGAAACACGACTCTTCAGATCTTCGGATCAGATTCCTTCATCGGATTAACTTAAAATAACTATTCTAAATTTTATGTTTAAAATTCTATATTTTATCATATTTCTCTTCTCTTTACTTTTTATGTGTACCTACCTTTATTTTGTATAACTACCTATTTCATTATTATTA
>NW_018397297.1:262128-262274 GCF_002168275.2 Theobroma umbraticum
TTTATATAACAAAATATTTTTATTTTATTATATTATATATTCATTTTTTATGGCCACCTTTTCCATAATTCACTATTTATATCTTCCTAACGTTTATGACATAACCATCAATATATATATATTAGATTTTTTCTTATTATATTTTT
>NW_018397297.1:262442-262740 GCF_002168275.2 Theobroma umbraticum
AACAACTAAAATCCAAAGCAAAAGCCCAATAATTTCAACAACTAAAAGCCCAAACAGCAACCTATAAAAAAAAGAATCCATACCTATGTTGGGCTCATATTGGCCTAAGGCATCTAGGTTGGGTAAAAGCCAATAAATCTATTTCAAGAGCTTGTAATCCCTTCAACTAAAACTATCACGACCCATATCCGAGGGTCTGTGACTGACGCGCATGAGTTTGCCAAGCAAGTGCGCGAGACTCTAGGAAGCTTTCATAGTTAAGTCCTAATAAACATAAGTATCATAATCATAAGGCCTC
>NW_018397297.1:262750-262906 GCF_002168275.2 Theobroma umbraticum
TCAATTCATTAAACTTAATTCTTTTAGCATTCATTATTAGCCCCTCAGCCCATGTTAACATTCAAGACTTAAACATAATATGTACATAGCTATACATTGGCTAGTTCACCCAGTCATTTAACATCTCATTACATAACATAAGGCAACTTCGTGCCA
>NW_018397297.1:262916-263021 GCF_002168275.2 Theobroma umbraticum
TTTATGACATTCTTTGTCTACATTGCAGAAGCGTACATAAGTATAACTCAGACTATGATACAGTGGAGTGTTCATCAACGAAAACCCTGCCAACTGTCAAATCGC
>NW_018397297.1:263031-263181 GCF_002168275.2 Theobroma umbraticum
AAATGACAACACTAGCCACCAATCTTTCCTATCTATTTATTTGCATAATATAATTGAAATGGGTAAGTCACACTAGTACACAGTGAATGGGAACATAAAACAATTGCAAATGTGCAAGGATAGTTGCTACACATATCCTCTAGCATGCAT
>NW_018397297.1:263191-263327 GCF_002168275.2 Theobroma umbraticum
CATCATAATACATATACATATAAGACAAGTCAATCGTTAGCTGTCGAACATAGTCTGTCATATCGTGGCAACCATACTACGTTGCATATCTCTGGCTATTAACATACTAAAATGGTATAATCATCCTCACCTTACT
>NW_018397297.1:263427-263560 GCF_002168275.2 Theobroma umbraticum
ATTTCTCTTCTCTTTCCTTTTTATGTGTACCTACCTTTATTTTGTATAACTACCAATTTCATTATTATTATTATTTCTGCCTATATATATTTTATATAACTAAATATTTTATCTTTTCAATTCTTATATGTCT
>NW_018397297.1:263715-263917 GCF_002168275.2 Theobroma umbraticum
CATCAATATATATATATTAGATTTTTTCTTATTATATTTTTAAGAAATACAACTCTTATTTCTATATTTTTCTTAAAAATATATTAATCCTAGTAATAAGCAAACAAAACCCTTAATAATTTCAGCAACTAAAATCCAATGCAAAAGACCAATAATTTCAACAACTAAAAGCCCAAATAGCAACCTACAATAAAAAGAATCC
>NW_018397297.1:263937-264100 GCF_002168275.2 Theobroma umbraticum
TTGGCCTAAGGCATCTGGGTTGGGTAGAAGCCTATTAATCTATTCCAAGAGCTTCTAATCCCTTCAACTAAAACTATCACGACCTAAATCCGAGGGTCTGTGACTGACGCGCATGAGTTTGGCAGGCAAGCGCACGAGACTCTAGGAAGCCTTCATAGTTAAG
>NW_018397297.1:264287-264536 GCF_002168275.2 Theobroma umbraticum
CATAACATAAGGCAACTTCGTGCCAACATATTTTCTTTATGACATTCTTTGTCTGCATTGCAGAAACGTACATAACTATAACTCAGACTCTGATACAATGGAGTTTTCATCAACGAAAACCCTACCAACTGTCAAATCGCGTGTCTGTCTAAATGACAACACTAGCCACCAATTTTTCCTATCTATTTATTTGTTCAATATAACTGAAATGGGTGAGTCACACTAGTACACAGTGAATGGGAACATAAA
>NW_018397297.1:264693-264823 GCF_002168275.2 Theobroma umbraticum
AGCATGCATGCATCTCATACATCATAATACATATACATATAAGACAAGTCAATCATTACCTGTCGAACATAGTCTATCATATCATGGCAACCATACTACGCTGCATATCTCTGGCTATTAACATACTAAA
>NW_018397297.1:265015-265214 GCF_002168275.2 Theobroma umbraticum
CCTTTGCATTAATCATAATATCATGACATCATATAACATATTTCACAATTCAAAGCCTAAAGCATGCCACTACGTAGTCATCATAGCATATTATATCATATCATATTATAAAGTGGTCCTCCCGCTTGGAGATAACATAGACACATACGATGGCCAACTGATGGACAATATACAATATCATGCCACGCTCTATTCCTAC
>NW_018397297.1:265314-265440 GCF_002168275.2 Theobroma umbraticum
AGTATAGGTTTAGGCCCACTATGTTAGCCAATATATGGCTCTTGGGATTAGTATGGATGTGTACTCTCTTATGATTGTATTGAACTTATGTTATTAGATACACCACTTTGGGTTGCAGATTTCTAG
>NW_018397297.1:265450-265577 GCF_002168275.2 Theobroma umbraticum
TGTGTGCCAATTTTATGAGAGGCTTGCTCAAGAATTGTAGGCTTTGCTTAAGTGACTCATGCACCGGTAGTAGCTCTCGGGTTTAGGTCCTTACATAATTTCTTTAAATTATCATTCTCCTTTGAAT
>NW_018397297.1:265587-265837 GCF_002168275.2 Theobroma umbraticum
ATTAATGAAATCTTGGAATATAAAACTAGAGTTTATTCCGACACTTCAACGAAAATCTTAATCAAATTCCGCACCTAGGAAAATCGTCTTGGAAACACGACTTTTCACATCTTCGGATGAGATTCCTTCATCGGATTAACTCAAAATAACTATTCTATATTTTATGTTTAAAATTCTTTATTTTATCATATTTCTTTTCTCTTTCCTTTTTATGTGCACCTACCTTTATTTTGTATAATTAACTATTTCA
>NW_018397297.1:266115-266277 GCF_002168275.2 Theobroma umbraticum
AACATTTATGACATAACCATCAATATATATATATTAGATTTTTTCTTATTATATATTTAAGAAATAACACTTTTATTTCTATATTTTTCTTAAAAATATATTAATCCTAAAAATAAGCAAACAAAACCCTTAATAATTTCAACAACTAAAATCCAAAGCAAA
>NW_018397297.1:266287-266380 GCF_002168275.2 Theobroma umbraticum
TTTCAACAACTAAAAGCCCAAATAGCAACCTACAACAAAAAGAATCCATACGTATGTTGTGCTCAATATGGCCTAAGGCATCTGGGTTGGGTA
>NW_018397297.1:266390-266541 GCF_002168275.2 Theobroma umbraticum
AATCTATTTCAAGAGCTTGCAATCCTTTCAACTAAAACTATCATGACCCAAATCCAGGGGTCGGTGACCAATGCGCATGAGTTTGGCAGGCAAGCGAAATAAACATAAGTATCATAATCATTGCAAAAGCATTGCAAAAGGCATTGATGAA
>NW_018397297.1:266563-266680 GCF_002168275.2 Theobroma umbraticum
GAAAAGAAACATCAAGAAGAAATACAAACTTAAAGAGAAATTCTGATGGTTTCTAATCTAGATTTTATGTTTGTGGTAAATTAGGTCATCTTTCTTATGACTATTATAAAAAAAGAG
>NW_018397297.1:266690-266890 GCF_002168275.2 Theobroma umbraticum
ACAAAAGTGATTTGGGTACCAAAAGGCTCTTATGTAGTAACTAACCTTTAAGAACCCATCAAGGTATGGATACCTATTAAGAAAAATTGAAATTTGTCTTGCAGGTTGACCCAAACTGAGACGACATATGTTCAAAAGCTCAACTGAAGCAAAAGCAACCATGGTACATGGATAATGGCTACTCAAGACATATGATAAGA
>NW_018397297.1:266900-266977 GCF_002168275.2 Theobroma umbraticum
TGTTTGCTCAACTGGATAAGAAAAAGGAAAGTGCTATATCATTTAGAGATGATTCAAAAGGCAGAATTCATGGTATA
>NW_018397297.1:266987-267120 GCF_002168275.2 Theobroma umbraticum
GTAAGAATTCTCATGCTCAAATTAATCATGTATTGTTTGTTAAACGTTTAAAGCACAATCTATTAAGTATCAGTCAACCATGTGACAAAGGTTTTAAGGTATATTTTGATTCATATAAATGTGAAGTTATAGA
>NW_018397297.1:267220-267339 GCF_002168275.2 Theobroma umbraticum
CTTCTGTTATCGTTGCTTGTTTTTTGCCCACTCACTGAGTTTATAGAACCTCACTCCTAATGTTTGTTACCATGTGCAAAGGTGTAGTTTATGGGGGTTCCCGTGTGGGAAGCAATTTG
>NW_018397297.1:267495-267632 GCF_002168275.2 Theobroma umbraticum
ATAGGAATCCTAAACTACAAATCTACTCCAATGGTCCTAGGCTTGAGTATGGTTTGGTATTGATGTTAGCTATTATGAGTCGGTGGCATATGTGATGCCTCCATTATGTATAAACCTTCTCTTTGTATTAGTATAGG
>NW_018397297.1:267877-267997 GCF_002168275.2 Theobroma umbraticum
TCGGTAGTAGCCCTCGGGTTTAGGTCGTTACATAATTTCTTTAAATTATCATTCCCCTTTGAATAATTATTTGAATTAATGAAATCTTGGCATATAAAACTAGAGTTTATTCTGACACAT
>NW_018397297.1:268007-268104 GCF_002168275.2 Theobroma umbraticum
CTTAATCAAATTCTGCACCTAGGAAAATTATCTTGGAAACACGACTCTTCACATCTTCGGATGAGATTCCTTCATCGGATTAACTTAAAATAACTAT
>NW_018397297.1:268382-268485 GCF_002168275.2 Theobroma umbraticum
TTTTTCTATTTTTTATCTACCTAAGTATATTTTATATAACAAAATATTTTTATTATATTATATTATATTTTCATTTTCTATGGCTACCTTTTCCATAATTCAC
>NW_018397297.1:268495-268596 GCF_002168275.2 Theobroma umbraticum
AAACAAAACCCTTAATAATTTCAGAAACTAAAATCCAATGCAAAAGCCCAATAATTTCAACAACTAAAAGCCCAAATAGCAACCTACAATAAAAAGAATCC
>NW_018397297.1:268616-268771 GCF_002168275.2 Theobroma umbraticum
TTGGCCTAAGGCATCTGGGTTGGGTAGAAGCCTATTAATCTATTCCAAGAGCTTGCAATCCCTTCAACTAAAACTATCACGACCCAAATCTAAGGGTCCATGACTGACGCGCATGAGTTTGGCAGGCAAGCACACGAGACTCTAGGAAGCCTTCA
>NW_018397297.1:268781-268900 GCF_002168275.2 Theobroma umbraticum
CTAATAAACATAAGTATCATAATTATAAGGCCTCATAGCTGACATCAATTCATTAAACTTAATTTTTTTAGCATTCATTATTAGCCCCTCGGCTCATGTTAACATTCAAGACTTAAACA
>NW_018397297.1:268911-269434 GCF_002168275.2 Theobroma umbraticum
TAGCTATACATTGGCTAGCTCACCCAGTCGTTTAACATCTCATTACATAACATACGGCAACTTCGTGCCAACATATTTTCTTTATGACATTCTTTGTCTACATTGCAAAAGTGTACATAACTATAACTCAGACTATGATACAATGGAGTGTTCATCAACGAAAACCCTACTAACTATCAAATCGCGTGTCTATCTAAATGACAACACTAGCCACCAATTTTTCCTATCTATTTATTTGCACAATATAACTGAAATGGGTGAGTCACACTACTACACAGTGAATGGGAACATAAAACAATTGTAAATGTGCAAAGATAGTTGCTACACATATCCTCTAGCAGGCATGCATCTCATACATCATAATACATATACATATAAGACAAGTCAATTGTTACTTGTCAAACACAGTTTGTCATATCATGGCAACCATACTACGCTGCATATCTCTAGCTATTAACATACTAAAATTGTATAATCATCCTCACCTTACTCATTCAACATCATTACCAACATAATCATTTAT
>NW_018397297.1:269507-269983 GCF_002168275.2 Theobroma umbraticum
TATATCAATTTCATATGGCTCTTACCTTAACCCTTGGCATTAATCATAATGTCATGACATCATATAACATATTTCACAATTCAAAACCTAAAGTATGCCACAACATAGTCATCATAGCATATTATATCATATCAAATCATAAAGTGGTCCTCCAACTTGGAGATAACATAGTCACGTACGATGGTCAACTGATGGACAATATACAATATCATGCCACGCTCTATTCCTACAGCAAACGATAGAGTCATGTCACGCCCAATTTTGAAGGCAAATGATGGAGTCAAATCATGCCCCATTGCCAAGCAAACAACAGAGTCTTGTCGAGCCACATTGCTGAGCAAACGATAGAGTCTCAAAGTCATCATCTAGAGAAATCTCTCATCGAACGACATCACAATCCTTGTCAAAGGCAATATCCCAACAGACTGCATCACCAAGAGTATTCTCCACAAGTGGCATCACATCATCATTCAGAG
>NW_018397297.1:270574-270723 GCF_002168275.2 Theobroma umbraticum
TTCATCATACTAGTCATCATGACATATTCAATTATTTGTAATCATGCCTTATTTTGCATGTCAAGAACATAATCATTGGCACATTAATTACTTAGCCTAGGACAATCTTTTTACGTAGTTCACATAATTCTCATATCATTCACTAGTCT
>NW_018397297.1:271043-271168 GCF_002168275.2 Theobroma umbraticum
TTTTCCAGTCTAAGAATTCTACCTCTAGACATGGTTATAGCTCATACATAGTGTGCATTATGCATTATCATTTATGAAGCATATATGCACGTTAGTTATTGTGCTCCTATGCATAAAAGTTTTTC
>NW_018397297.1:271359-271517 GCF_002168275.2 Theobroma umbraticum
CTTAGAAGTGGGATTATGCTATTGTTTACCCCAAATATTCATCCAACTCAAAAATGCAATTCTTCCACCAAAGTTGCATCAATTTGAAACTAAGTTATCAACCGTTCAAATTGAAAATCAATTGGTTAAAGTGCTCAATCTTACCTCTAAAAGCATTC
>NW_018397297.1:271617-272826 GCF_002168275.2 Theobroma umbraticum
TTCGTGCCGACATATTTTCTTTATGACATTCTTTGTCTACATTGCAGAAGCGTATAGAACTATGACTCAGACTATGATACAGTGGAGTGTTCATCAACGAAAACCCTACCAGTTGTCAAATCGCGTGTCTATTTAAATGACAACACTAGCCACCAATCTTTCCTATCTATTTATTTGCACAATATAACTAAAATGGGTGAGTCAAACTAGTACACAGTGAATGGGAACATAAAACAATTGTAAATGTGCAAAGATAGTTGCTACACATATCCTCTAGCATGCATGCATCTCATACATCATAATACATATGCATATAAGACAAGTCAATCGTTACCTGTCGAACATAGTCTGTCATACCATGGCAACCATACTACGCTGCATATCTTTGGCTATTAACATACTAAAATGGTATAATCATCCTCAGCTTACTCATTCACCATCATTACCAACATAATCATTTATCAATATAATCTACCATGTCAACCTGCCCACCATATGGTCGTCTACATACATGGCTTAGCATACATACCTTAAAGCGCTCACCTCGATGCTAAATCATAGCCCCTCAAGCATGTAGCACATCATAATCATATATCAATTACATATGGCTCTTACCTTAAGCCTTTTCATTAATCATAATATCATGACATCATATAACATATTTCACAATTCAAAACCTAAAGCATGCCACTACATAGTCATCATATCATATTATATCATATCATGTCATATCATATCATAAACTGGTCCTCCTGCTTGGAGATAACATAGTCCCGTACAATGGCCAACTGATGGATAATATACAATATCATGCCACGCTCTATTCCTATAGCAAACGATAGAGTCATGTCATGCCCAATTTCGACGGCAAACAAGAGAGTCAAATCATGCCCCATTGCCAAGCAAACAACAGAGTCTTGTCGAGGCCTATTGCTGAGTAAACGATAGAGTCTCAAAGTCATCATCTAGAGAAATCTCTCAACGAATGACATCACAATCCTTGTCAAAGGCAATATCCCAATAGACTGCATCACCAAAAGTATTCTCCACAAGTGGCATCACATCATCATTCAGAGTAATCTCTCGATGGATGACATCATACACAACAGATAGGAATCACATGAGGGATTTCAACCACTCCCCTGTTTACTATTGTCCTAGAGGCACAGACATAGTCATCATCACAGAGCAGAAGGAAATCACAAGTGG
>NW_018397297.1:272926-273028 GCF_002168275.2 Theobroma umbraticum
ACAACTTTTATTTCTATATTTTTCTTAAAAATATATTAATCCTAATAATAAGCATGCAAAACCCTTAATAATTTCAGCAACTAAAATCCAAAGCAAAAGCCC
>NW_018397297.1:273038-273210 GCF_002168275.2 Theobroma umbraticum
ACAACTAAAAGCCCAAATAGTAACCTACAAAAAAAAGAATCCATACCTATGTTAGGCTCAGATTGGCCTAAGGCATCTAGATTGGATAGAAGCCTATAAATCTATTCCAAGAGCTTGAAATCCCTTCAACTAAAACTATCACGACCCAAATCCGAGGGTCCGTGACTGACGC
>NW_018397297.1:273351-273685 GCF_002168275.2 Theobroma umbraticum
AACATTCAAGACTTAAACATAATATGCACATAGCTATACATTGGCTAGCTCACCTAGTCGTTTAACATCTCATTACATACATCACAATCCTTGTCAAAGGCAATATCCCAACAGACTACATCACTAAGAGTATTCTCCACAAGTGGCATCACATCATCAACCAAAGTAATCTCTCGATGGATGGCATCATACACAATAGATAGGAATCACATAAGGGATTTCAACCACTCCCCTGTTTACTACTGTCCTAGAGGCACAGACATAGTCATCATCACAGAGTAGAAGGAAATCACAAGTGGGACAAAACCACTTTTCTTGCTTACACCATCCTTGT
>NW_018397297.1:273836-273995 GCF_002168275.2 Theobroma umbraticum
CATCCGAAAATCCTCCACAAATGGAACATGCATAATCAACATCATAACATCTTTCAGAACCATCCACTTATGGAACATACATATATCACTTCATGTCATCGTTTGAAATCATCTACATACGGAACATACGTATCTGACATCCTATCATCATCCGAAATC
>NW_018397297.1:274005-274173 GCF_002168275.2 Theobroma umbraticum
GAAACATACATATCTCACATCATATCATCGTTCGGAATCATATAGAGGTGGATCATATTCCTTAACACAATTATACTTCATCATACTAGTCATCATGACATATTTCGCATTTCCAGAACATAATCATTGGCACATTAATTACTTAGCCTAGGACAATCCTTTTACGTA
>NW_018397297.1:274273-274421 GCF_002168275.2 Theobroma umbraticum
ATAGCATATCATATCATATCATATCATAAAGTTGTCCTCCTGCTTGGAGATAACATAGTCACGTATGATGGCCAACTGATGGAAAATATACAATATCATGTCACGCTCTATTCCTACAACAAATGATAGAGTCATGTCACGCCCAATT
>NW_018397297.1:274609-274851 GCF_002168275.2 Theobroma umbraticum
ATCACATCATCATTCAGAGTAATCTCTCGATGGATGGCATCCTACACAACAGATAGGAATCACATCAGGGATTTCAACCACTCCCCTGTTTACTACTGTCCTAGAGGCACGGACATAGTCATCATCACAGAGCAGAAGGAAATCATAGGTGGGACGAAACCACTTTTCTTGCTTACACCATCCTTGTTGACGGAGCATAAATAGTCATAGGGATATGGACACACTCAACCTCATAATATCCA
>NW_018397297.1:274864-274974 GCF_002168275.2 Theobroma umbraticum
CTCCACAGATGGAACATGCATAATCAACATCATAACATCTTTCAGAACCATCCAGTTATGGAACATACATATCTCACTTCATGTCATCATTTGAAATCATCTACAGACGG
>NW_018397297.1:275134-275296 GCF_002168275.2 Theobroma umbraticum
ATCATATAGAGGTGGAACATATTCCTTAACACAATTATACTTCATCATACTAGTTATCATGACATATTCAATCATTTGTAATCATGCCTTATTTCTCATTTCAAGAATATAATCATTGGCACATTAATTACTTAGCCTAGGACAATCCTTTTACGTAGTTCA
>NW_018397297.1:275396-275564 GCF_002168275.2 Theobroma umbraticum
ATCTGAAAGCTAGGATTTGCCTATTAAATTGAGAATTATGATGTAAATGCTAATTAATATGTGTTGTTAAATGCTAGGTGACTATTAGGAGTAAGAATTCTACCCATTTGTGAATAATAAGTTGCTGAGCTAAAGTGTGCAAGTGTGGATAGAGGAACACCCTTGAAT
>NW_018397297.1:275574-275689 GCF_002168275.2 Theobroma umbraticum
AGTGGGAAAAACTTTTATGCATAGGAGCACAATAACTAAGGTTCATATATGCTTCATAAATGATAATGCATAATGCACATTATGTATGAGCTATAACCATGTCTAGAGGTAGAAT
>NW_018397297.1:275699-275918 GCF_002168275.2 Theobroma umbraticum
GAAAATATATGAGAATGATGTGATATGCCTAAAAAGATTATGCCTAGGCTAATGATATTGATGTGGATATGAGTTAATGTAGTGGAAATGATGACACTATGTTGAATACCGATATGGTTAACATGTCTAGAATTGTTATGCCTAGACTAATGAATGTTATGGAAGATGTATGATATGCCTAGAAGAATATACCTAGGCTAAATGTAGAATGTGATATGA
>NW_018397297.1:276111-276328 GCF_002168275.2 Theobroma umbraticum
ATAATTCTGGATAATGTTATGATGTTAATATGGATGTGTACATGATGAATACATCTAGAAATACTATGTCTAGACTAGTGGATGATATGAGAATTTTGTGAACTACGCAAATAATTGTCCTAGGCTAAGTAATTAATGTGCCAATGATTATGCTCTTGAAATGCGAAATAAGGCATGATTACAAATAATTGAATATGTCATGATGACTAGTATGATG
>NW_018397297.1:276554-276649 GCF_002168275.2 Theobroma umbraticum
TCCGTCTGTAGATGATTTCAAACGATGACATGAAGTGAGATATGTATGTTCCATCTGTGGAGGATTTTCATATGATGGATATTATGAGGTTGAGT
>NW_018397297.1:276659-276841 GCF_002168275.2 Theobroma umbraticum
CCCTATGACTATTTATGTTCCGTTGACAAGGATGGTGTAAGCAAGAAAAGTTGTTTTGTCCCACTTGTGATTTCCTTCTGTTTTGTGATGATGATTATGTCTGTGCCTCTAGGACAGTTGTAAACAGTGGAGTGGTTGAAATCCCTCATGTGATTCCTATCTGTTGTGTATGATGCCATCCA
>NW_018397297.1:276941-277168 GCF_002168275.2 Theobroma umbraticum
CATAATCAACATCATAACATCTTTCGGAACCATCCACTTATGGAACATACATATATCACTTCATGTCATCATTTGAAATCATCTACAGACTGAACATACGTATCTGACATCCTATCATTGTCCAAAATCATCTACTAACGGAACATACATATCACATATCATATCATCGTTCAAAATCATATAGAGGTGGAACATATTCCTTAAGACAATTATACTTCATCATATTA
>NW_018397297.1:277231-277443 GCF_002168275.2 Theobroma umbraticum
TCAAGAACATAATCATTGGCACATTAATTACTTAGCCTAGGACAATCCTTTTACATAGTTCACATAATTCTCATATCATTCACTAGTCTAGAAATAGTATTTCTATACGTATTCATCATGTACACATCTATATTAACATCATAACATTATCCAGAATTATCCACAGACAGCACATACATCATGTCATTGATATTTATTATCACTCATGATCT
>NW_018397297.1:277453-277609 GCF_002168275.2 Theobroma umbraticum
ATCATAATTTACTTATATCACCATCATATCACATTCTACATTTAGCCCAGGTATATTCTTCTAGGCATATCATACATTTTCCATAACATTCACTAGTCTGGGCACTACATTAGCTCATATCCACATCAACATCATTAGCCTAGGCATAATCCTTTT
>NW_018397297.1:277981-278109 GCF_002168275.2 Theobroma umbraticum
ACAACACATATTCATTAGCATTTACATCAAAATTCTCAATTTCATAGGCAAATCCTAGCTTTCAAATTATTTTTAACTTTTCTAAAAATAGGCAAATCCTTAACGTATGAACAAATAAGCTTAAATCA
>NW_018397297.1:278119-278272 GCF_002168275.2 Theobroma umbraticum
AGCTAATCCATACCTTAGAAGTGGGATTATGCTATTGTTTACCCCAAATATTCCTCCAACTCAAAGAGGCAATTTTTCCACCAAAGTTGCATCAATTTAAATCTAAGTTATCAACCGTTCAAATTGAAAATCAATTGGTCAAAGTGCTCAATC
>NW_018397297.1:278466-278611 GCF_002168275.2 Theobroma umbraticum
AATGAAGAAATAAGAGAAAATGAAGGATTTTTCTATTTTAGGGCATTTAAGCCCGACCTTTGCTAATCTGGCACCTCAAGATTGACTATGGGAGTTTGGTATTCAATCTAGGACAAGCTTGCTTACCCAAAATATCATTTCTTAC
>NW_018397297.1:278621-278737 GCF_002168275.2 Theobroma umbraticum
ACTACAAAGGTTCTATTCTCGATCTTGGGCCAGTGGTATTATTTACCCCTAAACTTACTTCACAGATTCGATCCTCTGTGTGTTAGGATCAACTTTTGAGGTCCAAATTCATAAAA
>NW_018397297.1:278760-278909 GCF_002168275.2 Theobroma umbraticum
TCATTCCAAATCTTTCCCACAACCTTTAATCATTAATATTTTACTTAAATTAACTCACAATTCCATCATACACACCAATTCTCATTGATGCTCTATCCCATAGCATATCAATTAACATGGCATAATTTGGATACATGTCATACTCATCT
>NW_018397297.1:279125-279256 GCF_002168275.2 Theobroma umbraticum
TTTGCATAACATCATTTTAGCTTTTACATACTCATACATTCCTTAACCACTTTTGTATGGACATAAGCATTCCTTGTATTCTTAACATATACACTAAAGCTTTAATTTAGTTCATCAACTGGCTTAGTGTA
>NW_018397297.1:279356-279485 GCF_002168275.2 Theobroma umbraticum
CCTTATTCTCATTGGATCAACTCATTCCCCACTCACATTTCATGTGCAAATTATATCTTTTGCTCATTGGTCCAAAATCTATCTTAGTTGCCTTCCATCCGCCACCTCATTTTCTTACTTTTACTTTTA
>NW_018397297.1:279495-279608 GCF_002168275.2 Theobroma umbraticum
CACCTATTTTTTCCAATTACATTTCATGCACAACTTTTCTTGATATTTTAATTGGCCATATGTTTCACCATTCAAATCACATGTAACCTACTTTCTTCTTTCTTCATTGACCA
>NW_018397297.1:279679-279759 GCF_002168275.2 Theobroma umbraticum
GTCTCACATGTTCCCCAGTAACTTTTCCTTTTTTTTCGCATATAATTATTTGCATGTAATAGTAAGTTTCACATGTACAT
>NW_018397297.1:279769-279980 GCF_002168275.2 Theobroma umbraticum
ACATAATCTAACTTTCCTTGGTTAATAAATTCCCATTTAACTTTAAATATTGAAAATTTCACATAAGTCCTCAAACTTTTATTTATTTACCATGTGACCCTCGAAACTTTCATGCTTTATAATTTGGTCCTTCCAACACTTCTTAAATTCCAATTTACTTCTATTTTCCTTCCTTTACATGTTTACAAATATAATAGAAGGTTTGCACCCC
>NW_018397297.1:280569-280674 GCF_002168275.2 Theobroma umbraticum
CAATTGACCATTTGTCTTATCAATTGGGTCTTATTGACTCCTATTTGAAAATACGAGATGTTACACCCAGTTTCTAAAAGTCTTTACATATATAGCTTATCTATA
>NW_018397297.1:280684-280897 GCF_002168275.2 Theobroma umbraticum
AATCACTTTAAAAACACTCGCATCCGCCAGCTTATGCTATCCACAAATGCTCTTAAGAGAAACCAGCAACATTTATTAAGTTAAAACAACATATAGTACAGAGATTTTAAAATCGAAACCCCCTACTCACCTTACAATAGCAGGACACTACATCACTATCAATTCAACTGTGTTTCTAGCTAATTCTACTCGCCGGTTACCTGTTACCTCCTC
>NW_018397297.1:281162-281475 GCF_002168275.2 Theobroma umbraticum
CAACTAAACAAAGCCAACACAACACAATGCATTCACATTGCATGCTTAAATTTCAGTTTTAGCTTGAGTTCAACATATAATCTACCATTCCTCACATTCTCTGTCACCATTGCTGCCACAAGCGTAAACAATTAGCATACATCTCATTTCTTTTGTCTATTTGTGATTTCAAAACTAAAATAGTCACCCATTGCTTTTTTAGCTCCAAAATCAACATGCATTCCAAGATTAACTCATATGCATGCACCTATTTCTTTCAAATCTTGGGGAACCTTTGCTGCCACAAACATTCTCACACAATTACCCACTCATT
>NW_018397297.1:281485-281594 GCF_002168275.2 Theobroma umbraticum
ATCATAACCAAAATCAAAGTTCTACTTACCTTCCTTAACTTGGAACCACGAGGCTGAACTTTCCTTGTCTTTTTCTTCTTTCTCCTTTCTTTCTTTCTTCCTTTTTTTC
>NW_018397297.1:281694-281810 GCF_002168275.2 Theobroma umbraticum
ATTTTATTAATAAAATATTATTAAAATAATATTGATGTTAAGTTGGATATATTATACGAAGGAAGTGTGATTTGTACAAATTGTCAAAGTGCGGGAGTGGAAGTAAGAAATATTTA
>NW_018397297.1:282139-282278 GCF_002168275.2 Theobroma umbraticum
GAAGAAAAAGGAAGGATAAAGTTAAGTTTATTTGCATGTAATGTGATTGGTGCACTAGGTGGTCAAGTAAAGAAAGTGAAATGTGCATTGCATGTGACTTGATTGGTTGAATAAATGGCCAAATAACTTGTAAAGTGAA
>NW_018397297.1:282495-282662 GCF_002168275.2 Theobroma umbraticum
AAATGCAAATGAAATAAATCAAAAGAGAATGCCATGTGGACCAATTCATGGACAAGACAATCTAACCAAAGGATAAAGGAATGGGTAAGGAAACATAGCATGAACAATCCACCAATGGGAGTGGCATTAATAACAAGAGAAAAAATTGCATGGTGTGACATGTAAAG
>NW_018397297.1:282672-282918 GCF_002168275.2 Theobroma umbraticum
ATAGAAAAAGAAAGTAACCTTGGGCAATCCGCCCATGTGGCAGTAAAATGAGAAGATGAAAGCCATTTTCAAGCCTTTTACCTTGAGAGGTCCACCCATGAGAGAAGAAAAAGAAAGAAAAAGAAGATTTCACAAGACCATTTCAAGGTCATTTCTTGTGAATCCGCCTGCACCAAGAAATAGCAAAATGAGCTTGCCTTGAAAGAAAACTGCACCATTGAGATAACAAAAAGGGAGAATCGGCTT
>NW_018397297.1:283334-283891 GCF_002168275.2 Theobroma umbraticum
AGAATGTGAGGAATGGTGGATTATATGTTGAACTCAAGCAAAAACCGAAATTTAAACATGCAATGTGAATGCATTGTATTGTGTTGGCTTTGTTTAGTTGATACTATGTGGATTGTGTGTTATATGATTGTGAGTAAGGTTGATGAAAACTATGAAATTAGGTTACAAATTTATTGATTGATGTGATGCCATGCATGTGAATAATTAAGTGCATTGGGTTTATATGGTTGCTGGGAAGTGTATAAGTAAAGAAAGTGTGCTGTGGTGGCATCCCGGAGGAGGTAACAGGTAATCGGCGAGTAGAATTAGCTAGACACACAGTCAAACTGATAGCGATGTAGTGTCTCACTATTGTAAGGTGAGTAGGGGGTCTCAATTTTAAAATCTCTGTACTATATGTTGTTTTACATTAATAAATGTTGCTGGTTTTTCTTAAGAGCATTTGTGGATAGCATGAGTTGGTAGAAACCATAAGAAATTGTGGATGTGAGTGTTTTTAAAAAGATTTGGATATATCTATAGATAAGCTATATATGTAAAGAGTTTTAAAAACTGGG
>NW_018397297.1:283991-284271 GCF_002168275.2 Theobroma umbraticum
TAGGCTACAAATTTATTGATTGATGTGATGCCATGCATGTGAATAATTAAGTGTGTTATGTTTATATGATTGCTAGGAAGTGTATAAGTAAAGAAAGTGTGCTGTGGTGGCATCCCAGAGGAGGTAACAGGTAACCGGCGAGTAGAATTAGCTAGACACACAGTAGAATTAGCTAGACACACAGTAGAATTGATAGCGATGTAGTGTCTCGCTATTGTAAAGTGAGTAGGGGATGTCGATTTTAAAATCTCTGTACTATATGTTGTTTTACGTTAATAAA
>NW_018397297.1:284281-284389 GCF_002168275.2 Theobroma umbraticum
TTTTCTTAAGAGCATTTGTGGATAGCATGAGCTGGTAGAAACCATAAGAAATTATGGATGCGAGTGTTTTTAAAGTGATTTGGATATATCTATAGATAAGCTATATAT
>NW_018397297.1:284525-284755 GCF_002168275.2 Theobroma umbraticum
TCTAAGTGCCAAAGAGCGGTAATGGGTGAAAGAAATATTTTAGAATAAAATATTCTATACGTGATAAAATAATAATTAAATAATAATATTATTGTCGGGGATGGATTAGCAAGTTAAAATGTGATTTGGAAGTGAACTGAGGCAAAGTGAGACACTTTGGGACTCGAGGGGACAAGTAGAAAATTTTGAAATAGAATAGTATTTTATTAATAAAATAATATTAAAATATT
>NW_018397297.1:284765-284996 GCF_002168275.2 Theobroma umbraticum
TTATTATTGATATTAGTCATGGAGGAGGATTATATGACTAATCTAAGTGGGGCGACGATGTAAGAAAGAATTTTGAAGAAAAAAACGACGTTAATGAGGCATGCATGCCTTTATTAAATAAAGCATGAACGGGTAAATATATATTCAAATATTATGGTGACCCCTTGATAGGGTGCAAACCTTCTATTATATTTGTACACATGTAAAGAAAGGAAAATAGAAGGAAATTGG
>NW_018397297.1:285006-285140 GCF_002168275.2 Theobroma umbraticum
GTGTTGGAAGGACCAAATTAGAAAGCATGAAAGTTTGGAGGGCACATGGTAAATAAAGAAAAGTTTGAGGACTTATGTGTAATTTTCAATATTTAAAGTTAAATGAGAATTTATTAACCAAGGAAAGTTAGATT
>NW_018397297.1:285240-285340 GCF_002168275.2 Theobroma umbraticum
TCAATTAACCAAGGGAAATTGGGTTATATGGGATGATGAGATGTACACATGAATTCACTATTACATGCATAATATAGCATGTAAAAAGAGAAGTTAGTGG
>NW_018397297.1:285350-285574 GCF_002168275.2 Theobroma umbraticum
GGACTCCCACCATGTGAAGAAAAAGGAAGGACAAAGTTAAGTTTATTTGCATGTAATGTGATTGGTGCATTAGGTAGTCAAGTGAAGAAAGTGAAAAGTGCGTTGCATGTGACTTGATTGGTTGAACAAATGGCCAAATAACATGTAAAGTGAAGCTTGTACATGGAGTGGGATTGGAGGAACAAGGTGGCATTAAAAAGGAAATGAAAATGAAATGCATAGAA
>NW_018397297.1:285584-285731 GCF_002168275.2 Theobroma umbraticum
AATGAAATGCAAATGAAATAAATCAAAAGAGAATGCCATGTGAACCAATGCATGGACAAGGCAATCTAACCAAAGGATAAAAGAATGGGTAAAGAAACATAGCATGAACAAGCCACCAATGGGAGTGGCGTTAATAACAAGAAAAAA
>NW_018397297.1:286107-286390 GCF_002168275.2 Theobroma umbraticum
AAGTAGAACTTTGATTTTGGTTATGATTTCTTGAGGAAATGAGTGGGTAATTGTCTGAGAATGTTTGTGGCAGCAAAGGTTCCCCAAGATTTGAAAGAAATAGGTGCATTCATGTGAGTTAATCTTGGAATGCATGTTGATTTTGGAGCTAAAAAAGCAATGGGTGAGTATTTTAGTTTTGAAATCACAAATAGAAAAGAGAAATGAGATGTGTGCTAATTGTTTATGCTTGGGGCAGCAATGGTGATATAAAATGTGAGGAATGGTGGATTATATGTTGAAC
>NW_018397297.1:286400-286537 GCF_002168275.2 Theobroma umbraticum
ACCGAAATTTAAGCATGCAATGTGAATGCATTATGTTGTGTTGGCTTTGTTTAGTTGATAGTTTGTGGATTGTGTGTTAAATAATTGTGAGTAAGGTTGATGAAAACTATGAAATTAGGCTACAAATTTATTGATTG
>NW_018397297.1:286673-286914 GCF_002168275.2 Theobroma umbraticum
GGAGGAGGTAACAGGTAACCAGCGAGTAGAATTAGCTAGACACACAGTCAAATTGATAGTGATGTAGTGTCCCGCTATTGTAAGGTGGGTAGGGGGTGTCGATTTTAAAATCTTTGTACTATATGTTGTTTTACCTTAATAAACGTTGCTGGTTTTTCTTTAGAGCATTTGTGGATAGCATAAGCTGGTAGAAACCATAGGAAATTGTGGATGCGAGTGTTTTTAAAGTGATTTGGATATA
>NW_018397297.1:287014-287110 GCF_002168275.2 Theobroma umbraticum
TGGGAGAAAAATGAGAGAAAGAAAGGTCAAGCTTCCTTTGTAAGCTTTGACCAAACTAAAATAAAAAAATTACCATTTAGCCCTCCTAAGTTCTCA
>NW_018397297.1:287120-287399 GCF_002168275.2 Theobroma umbraticum
TGAGTCCTTCCATCACTTTTAAAATTTTAATTCTTCTTCTACTTCCTTCCTTGACATGTGTATAAACATAATATGAGGTTCGTACCTCATTCGCGTGTCACCATAATAATTAAATATATACTTACCCGATAGTGCTCTATTTTATCAAAACATATGGGTTCCCTCTAACCTCATGGTTTTCTTCCAAATTTTCCTCTTTTCTTCCCTTCCCCCACTTAGATTAGTCCTATAACTCTTTATTATAACTAGTTCCTTTGATAAATAAAATATTAATATTTT
>NW_018397297.1:287409-289358 GCF_002168275.2 Theobroma umbraticum
TATTCACAAAAATATTATTTTATTAAAGAATATTCTTTCCGCACATCGCCGTTTTCTAACACTCAAACTTATCTCAAATACACTTTATTATCCTCAATAGAGTCTCATCAATCATAAATAAGGTTACGGGGTGTTACAATTTCACCATTCAAATCACATGTAACCCACTTTCTTCTTTCTTCATTGACCACAAAATGCACCAATCACATTACATACAAATAAATTTTAATCTTATTCTTTCTTTGACTTCACATAGTTGAGGTCTCACATGTTCCCCACTAACTTCTCCTTTTTTTTCACATATAATTACTTGCATGTAATAGTAAGTTTCACATATACATCTCATACTCCACATAATCTAACTTTCCTTGGTTAATAAATTCCTATAGAACTTCAAATATTGAAAATTGCACATAAGTCCTCAAACTTTTCTTTATTTACCATGTGACCCTCCAAAGTTTCATGCTTTATAATTTGGTCCTTCCAACACTTCTTAAATTCCAATTTCCCTCTATATTCCTTCCTTTACATGTGTACAAATATAATAGAAGGTTTGCACCCCATCAAGGTGTCACCATAGTATTTGAATATATACTTCCCCGTTCGTACTCTATTTAATAAAGGCATGCGAGCCCCATTAACATTGTCTGTTTTTTTTCAAAATTATTTCTTACATCGTATTTCCGACTTAGATTAGTCATATAATCCTCCTCCATGACTAATCTCAATAATAATTAAAATATTAATATTTTAATATTATTTTATTAATAAAATACTATTCTATTTCAAAATTTTCCACTTGTCTCCTTGAGTCCCAAAGTGTCTCGCTTTGCCCGATTCACTTCCAAATCACTTTTTAACTTGTTAATCCATCATCGACAATAATATTATTATTTAATTATTATTTATCACGTATAAAATATTTTATTCTAAAATATTCCTTTCACCCATTACCGCTCTTTGGCAGTTAGATTTTCATCAATTGACCTTTTGAATTAGAAATTGGGTCTTATTGACTCCTATTCAAAAATACGGGATGTTACACCTAGTTTGTAAAACTCTTTACATATATAGTTTATCTATAGATATATCCACATCACTTTAAAAACACTCACATCCACAATTTCCTATGGTTTCTACCAGCTCATGCTATGCACAAATGCTCTTAAGAAAAACCAGCAACATTTATTAACGTAAAACAACATATTGTATAGAGATTTTAAAATCGACATCCCCTACTCACCTTTCAATAGCGGGACACTACATCGTTATCAATTCGACTATGTGTCTAGCTAATTCTACTTGTCAGTTACCTGTTACCTCCTCCGAGATGTCACCCCAACACACTTTCTTTACTTATACACTTCCCAGCAAGCATATAAACTCAATACACTTAATTATTCACATGCATGGCATCACATCAATCAATAAATTTTTAGCCTAATTTCATAGTTTTCATCAACCTTAATCACAATCATTTAACACACAATCCATATACTATCAACTAAACAAAGCCAACACAACACCATGCATTCACATTGCATGGTTAAATTTCGGTTTTAGCTTGAGTTCCACATATAATCCACCATTCCTTACTTCCTTGGTCACCATTGCTGCCACAAGCATAAATAATTAGCACACATCTCATTTCTCCTGTCTATCTGTGATTTCAAAACTAAAATACTCACCCAATGCTTATCTAGCTCCAAAATCAACATGCATTCCAAGATTAACTCACATGCATGCACCTATTTCTTTCAAATCTTGGGGGACCTTTGCTGCCACAAACATTCTCACACAATTACCCACTCATTTCCTCAAGAAATCATAACCAAAATCAAAGTTCTATTTACCTTTCTTAACTTGGAACCACTAGGCCAAACTTTCCTTGTCTTTTTCTTCTTTCTTCTTTCTTTCTTCCTTTTTTTCTTTCCTCTCTTTGCTTTCAA
>NW_018397297.1:289668-289783 GCF_002168275.2 Theobroma umbraticum
TTTCTTGTTATTAACGCCACTCCCATTGGTGGCTTGTTCATGCTATGTTTCCTTGCCCATTCCTTTATCCTTCGGTTAGATTGCCTTGTCCATGCATTGGTCCACATGGCATTCT
>NW_018397297.1:290140-290331 GCF_002168275.2 Theobroma umbraticum
AACTTCTCTTTTTATATGCTATATTTTGCATGTAATAGTGCATTCATGTGTACATCTCATCATCCCATATAACCTAATTTTCCTTGGTTAATTGATTTCCATTTAACTTCAAATATTGTAATTGTACATAAATCCTTAAACTTTTCCTTGTTTACCATTCGACCCTCTAAATTTTCATCCTTCACAATTTG
>NW_018397297.1:290431-291819 GCF_002168275.2 Theobroma umbraticum
GAATGTAAGGAATGGTGGATTATATGTGGAACTCAAGCTAAAACCGAAATTTAAGCATGCAATGTGAATGCATGGTGTCATGTTGGCTTTGTTTAGTTGATAGTATACGGATTGTGTGTTAAATGATTGTGAGTAAGGTTGATGAAAACTATGAAATTAGGCTAAAAATTTATTGATTGATGTGATGCAATGCATGTGAATAATTAAGTGTATTGAGTTTATATGCTTGCTGGGAAGTGTATAAGTACAGAAAGTGTGTTGTGGTGGCATCCCGGAAGAGGTAACAGGTAACCAACGAGTAGAATTAGCTAGACACACAGTCGAATTGACAGCGATGTAGTGTCCCACTATTATAAGGTGAGTAGGGGATGTCGATTTTAAAATCTCTGTACAATATGTTGTTTTACGTTAATAAATGTTGTTGGTTTTTCTTAAGAGCATTTGTGGATAGCTTGAGCTGGTAGAAACCATAGGAAATTGTGGATGTGAGTGTTTTTAAAGTGATTTGGATATATCTATAGATAAACTATATATATAAAGAGTTTTAAAAACTAGGTGTAACATCCCGTATTTTCAAATAGGAGTCAATAAGACCCAATTGCTAAGACAAAGGGTCAATTGATGAAAATCTAACTGCCAAAGAGCAGTAATGGGTGAAAGGAATATTTTAGAATAAAATATTTTGTACGTGATAAAATAATAATTAAGTAATAATATGATTGTCGGGGATGGATTAGCAAGTTAAAAAGTGATTTGGAAGTGAATCAGGCAAAGTGAGACACTTTGGGACTCGAAGAGACAAGTGAAAAATTTTGAAATAGAATAGTATTTTATTAATAAAATAATATTAAAATATTAATATTTTAATTATTATTGAGATTAGTCATGGAGGAGGATTATATGACTAATCTAAGTGGGAGAGACGATGTAGGAAAGAATTTTGAAAAAAAAAAGACGATGTTAATGGGGCTCGCATGCCTTTATTAAATAGAGTACGAACGGGGAAGTATATATTCAAATATTATGGTGACACCTTGATGAGGTGCAAACCTTTTATTATATTTGTACACATGTAAAGGAAGGAATATAGAGAGAAATTGGAATTTAAGAAGTGTTGGAAGGACCAAATTATAAAGCATGAAAGTTTGGAGGGTCACATGGTAAATAGAGAAAAGTTTGAGGACTTATGTGTAATTTTTAATATTTGAAGTTAAATAGGAATTTATTAACCAACGAAAGTTAGATTATGTGGAGTATGAGATGTATATGTGAAACTTACTTTTACATGAAAGTAATTATATGCAAAAAAAAAAAAGAGAAGTTAGTGGGGAACATGTGGGACCTCAACTATGTGAAGTAAAAGAAAGAATAAGATTAAAATTTATTTG
>NW_018397297.1:292083-292196 GCF_002168275.2 Theobroma umbraticum
ATAGAGAGTTATAGGACTAATCTAAGTGGGGGAGGGGAAGAAAAGAGAAAAATTAGGAGGAAAACCATGAGGTTAGAGGGAACCCGTATGCTTTGATAAAATAGAGCACTATC
>NW_018397297.1:292568-292711 GCF_002168275.2 Theobroma umbraticum
TCTTTGGCTGGCCATAAAGGAGAGAGAATTTTCTATGTTTTTCTCCTTGACCAGCTGGACACCAGGACCTTCTTTTCTTTGGGTCATTGAGCATTTTTCTTCTTTCTTTCGTCACCACCGTCACTTGCACTTGTGAAGAAATT
>NW_018397297.1:292919-293125 GCF_002168275.2 Theobroma umbraticum
CTCTTCCTTCCCCATAGCTGAGATTGAGGTGAATTGGTGAGATGATTCAAGATTCCTAAGGTAAGAAATTAGGAAATTGTTAGTTGGTTGAAAGTGTGCTTTTAAATTGATTTTTAAAGTACAGTTGTATTGGTGGCAGCAAAGGAAATTTGGGTGAGAGAACTGGTACTTTGGAGTGGGGAAGATCCAGCAAAAATCAGGAAGTG
>NW_018397297.1:293285-293400 GCF_002168275.2 Theobroma umbraticum
ATTTTCAATGCAAATTGTGGAAAGCATGAGCTGGTAGTGATCTTAGGAAATTGTCAATGCCGAATGCTTAAAATGGATTTGACTATATATATATGTATATGGTTTATATATGTAA
>NW_018397297.1:293500-293615 GCF_002168275.2 Theobroma umbraticum
ATGCCACCACAGCACACTTTCTTTACTTATACACTTCCCAGCAACCATATAAACTCAATATACTTAATTATTCACATGCATGGCATCACATCAATCAATAAATTTGTAACCTAAT
>NW_018397297.1:293955-294034 GCF_002168275.2 Theobroma umbraticum
TCTTGTCTATTTGTGATTTCAAAACTAAAATACTCACCCATTGCTTTTCTAGCTCGAAAATCAACATGCATTCCAAGAT
>NW_018397297.1:294044-294226 GCF_002168275.2 Theobroma umbraticum
GCATGCACCTATTTCTTTCAAATGTTGGGGAACCTTTTCTGCCATAAATATTCTCACACAATTACCCACTCATTGCCTCAAGAAATCATAACCAAAATCAAAGTTCTACTTACCTTCCTTAACTTGGAATCACTAGGCCGAACTTTCCTTGTCTTTTTCTTCTTTCTCCTTTCTTTCTTTCT
>NW_018397297.1:294380-294530 GCF_002168275.2 Theobroma umbraticum
TCTTTTTCTTTCCTTTTCTTCTCTCATGGGTGGACCTCTCAAGGTAAAAGGCTTCAAAATGGCTTTCATCTTCTCATTTTACTCCCACATGGGCAAATTGCCTAAGGTTACTTTCTTTTTCTATTTTATTTTTCCTTTACATGTCACACC
>NW_018397297.1:294798-294909 GCF_002168275.2 Theobroma umbraticum
CTTCACTTTACATGTTATTTGGCCATTTATTCAACCAATCAAGTCACATGTAACTCGCATTTCACTTTCTTCACTTGACCACCTAATGCACCAATCACATTACATGCAAAT
>NW_018397297.1:295016-295177 GCF_002168275.2 Theobroma umbraticum
TTCTTCACATGGTGGGAGTCCCACATGTTCCCCACTAACTTCTCTTTTCACATGCTATATTTTGCATGCAATAGTGAATTCATGTGTACATCTCATCATCCCATATGACCCAATTTCCCTTGGTTAATTGATTTTCATTTAACTTCAAATATTGTAATTGC
>NW_018397297.1:295589-295710 GCF_002168275.2 Theobroma umbraticum
ATATTATTTTAATATTATTTTATTAATAAAATATTATTTTATTGTAAAATTTTTTACTTATCTCCTCGAGACCCGAAATGTCTCACTTTGTCCTGGTTCACCTCTAATTCACCTTTTAACT
>NW_018397297.1:295720-295837 GCF_002168275.2 Theobroma umbraticum
TCCTCGATAAAAATATTATTATTTAGTTATTATTTTCTTGCATATAGAATATAGTATTCTAAAATATTCCTTTCGTTCATCACCTCTCTTTGGCACTTTAGTTTATGTCAATTGACT
>NW_018397297.1:295847-295930 GCF_002168275.2 Theobroma umbraticum
TCAATAAGGTCTTATGGGCTTCTATACGAGGGTACGGGGTGTTTACACATGCTCACACAACCAAAAAAAGCTTCCAATACAAA
>NW_018397297.1:295940-296093 GCF_002168275.2 Theobroma umbraticum
ATAAACAAATACGACATTTAAGAGAGTTCATTATCTCATTAAATATGCATACACGTACTACTATACTAAAAGTATATATGTTATTTGAAAATTTATAAAATTTTCCAAATAGTATATGTGTAAAACCATCAAAGCCAAAGAATTTACAAATTT
>NW_018397297.1:296414-296576 GCF_002168275.2 Theobroma umbraticum
AGAAGTGACCCCACTTGATAAACTAACCAAAGATCTATCTGTAATGACCGTACCTCGATCGCTACTGGCATCCGAATCTTACGAAAAAACACACCAAGTCCTTAACACCCTTACTTGAAACTTTGTTAATACGTTATATTCATTCGACCAATTTATGTAATC
>NW_018397297.1:296650-296870 GCF_002168275.2 Theobroma umbraticum
GATCGACTAAAATTTTATTCCACATTATTGTATAAATACATTAAAGGTTTCAATCTCCAAATGTATATTTGCATTAACACTAATATTTGTTTACAAAATAAAATACACTATGAACGACTCAACCTTTAACAGTGGAGCAACTCGGAGAAAGTGCTAAGAGATGTCTTCACCTATCCGCGGTGGACAATATGTGTTGATGAATACACTCTAGGCCAATCAA
>NW_018397297.1:296880-296968 GCF_002168275.2 Theobroma umbraticum
AAGAGGAGATAAAGGGGTGAGTCTCACAAACTCTGTAATCATCGGCTTCGTGAGTAGGGCATAGATGGGAAACAAGCTTAAAGTAGAA
>NW_018397297.1:297068-297195 GCF_002168275.2 Theobroma umbraticum
GCATGAGACTCTAGGAAGCCTTCATTGTTAAGTCCTAATAAACATAAGTATCATAATCATAAGGCCTCATAGTTGACATCAATTCATTAAACTTAATTCTTTTAGCATTCATTATTAGCCCCTCGGC
>NW_018397297.1:297352-297676 GCF_002168275.2 Theobroma umbraticum
AACATCTCATTACATAACATAAGGCAACTTCGTGCCGACATATTTTCTTTATGAGATTCTTTGTCTACATTGCAGAAGTGTACATAACTATGACTCAGACTGTGATGCAGTGAAATGTTCATCAATGAAAACCCTACCAACTTTGAAATCGTGTGTCTATCTAAATGACAACACTAGCCACCAATCTTTACTATCTATTTATTTGCACAATATAATTGAAATGGGTGAGTCACACTAGTACACAGTGAATGGGAGCATAAAACAATTGGAAATGTGCAAGGATAGTTGCTACACACATCCTCTAGCATGCATGCATCTCATACA
>NW_018397297.1:297686-297810 GCF_002168275.2 Theobroma umbraticum
TATACATATAAGACAAGTCAATTGTTACCTATCGAACATAGTCTATCATATCATGGCAACCATACTACAGTGCATATCTCTGGCTATTAACATACTAAAATGGTATAATCATCCTCACCTTACT
>NW_018397297.1:297825-298021 GCF_002168275.2 Theobroma umbraticum
CCAACATAATCATTTATCAATATAATCTACCATGTGAACCTGCCCACCATATGGATGTCTGCATACATGGCTTAGCATACATACCTTAAAGCGCTCACCTCAATACTAAATCATAGCCCCTTAAGCATACAGCATATCATAATCATATATCAGTTACATATGGTTCTTACCTTAAGCCTTTGCATTAATCATAATA
>NW_018397297.1:298031-298136 GCF_002168275.2 Theobroma umbraticum
ATATAACATATTTCACAATTCAAAACCTAAAACATGCCACTACATAGTCATCATATCATATTATATCGTATTATATGATATCATATCATAAAGTGGTCCTCCCGC
>NW_018397297.1:298146-298243 GCF_002168275.2 Theobroma umbraticum
CATAGTCACGTACGATGGCCAACTGATGCACAATATAAAATATCATATCACGCTCTATTCCTACAGCAAGGGCAGAGTCATGTCACGCCCAATTTCC
>NW_018397297.1:298508-298771 GCF_002168275.2 Theobroma umbraticum
AGAGTAATCTCTCGATGGATGGCATCATACACTACAGATAGAAATCACATGAGGGATTTCAACCACTGCCCTTGTTTACTACTGGCCTAGAGGTATGCACATAATCATCATCACAAAGTAGAAGGAAATCATACGTGGGACAAAACCACTTTTCTTGCTTGCACCGTCCTTGTCGACGGAACCTAAATAGTCATAGGGATATGGACACACTCAACCTCACAATATCCATCATCCAAAACTCCTCCACAGATGGAACATGCATA
>NW_018397297.1:298781-298872 GCF_002168275.2 Theobroma umbraticum
TAACATCTTTCGGAACCATCCACCTATGGAACATACGTATCTCACTTCATGTCATCGTTTGAAATCATCTACAGACGGAACATACGTATCT
>NW_018397298.1:0-134 GCF_002168275.2 Theobroma umbraticum
TGGGTGACTATAAATAGACTTTTCTTACTAATGAATGTCTTTTTCTTCATGTTTTTCAAGGTAGGTATTCAATTATAGTCTGTTTTGATCTAAAATGTAAAAAATTTAACTTTAAATCAATTTTGAGATTATAA
>NW_018397298.1:144-314 GCF_002168275.2 Theobroma umbraticum
AATGAGTAATAAGGCTTTTGAAGTCTAGAGTGACTATAAATGGACTTTTCGTACCAGTGGATAGTTTTTGCTTCACGTTCCCTAAAGCAAACATTCAATTATAACCATTTTTAACAAAAAATGTAAAAATATTCAACTTAAAATCAATTATGAGATTATAAGACCATTTA
>NW_018397298.1:484-3022 GCF_002168275.2 Theobroma umbraticum
AATCAATTTTGAGATTATAAAACCATTTAAAGCGAGTAATAAGGCTTTTGAAGTCTAGAGTGACTATAAATGGATTTTTTTTGTCAATGAATAGCTTTCGCTTCACGTTACCCAAGGCAGACATTCAATTATAGTCCTTTTGAACCAAAAATCTAAAAAAATTCAACTTAAAATCAATTATAAGATTATAAGACCATTTAAAGTGAGTAATAAGGCATTTGAAGGAATTGGTGGCTATATATTGACTTCTTTTACTAATGACTGCCTTTTTCTTCATGTTCCTCATAGTAGACATTTAATTATAATCTGTTTTAACAAAAAATGTATAAAAAATTTAACTTAAAATCAATTTTGAGATTATAAATCCATTTAAAGTGAGTAATAAGGCTTTTGAAGGAATGGGTGACTATAAATGGACTTTTTTTATTAATGAATGTCATTCTCTTCATGTTTCTTGAGGTAGACATTCAATTATAATCTGTTTTAACCAAAAATATACAAAAAATTCAAATCAAAATCAATTTTGAGATTATAAAACCATTTAAAGCAAGTAATAAGGCATTCGAAGAAATGGGTGACTATAAATAGACTTTTCTTGCCAATGAATGCCTTTTTCTTCATGTTTCTCAAGGTAAACATTCAATTATAGTTTGTTTTAACCAAAAATACAAAAAAAATCAACTTAAAATCAATTATAACATTATAAAACTATTTAAATCAAGTAATAAGGCTTTTTAAGGTGTGGGTTGTTATAAATGGACTTTTCTTGTCGAGAAATTTTTTTTCTTCACGTTTCTTGAGGTAGACATTCAATTATACTCTGTTTTAATCTAAAATATAAAAAATTCAACTTAAAATCAATTTTGATATTATAAAACCATTGAAAGCGAGTAATAAGGCTTTTGAAGGCTTGAGTAACTATATATGGACTTTTAGTGTCAATGGATGGCTTATGCTTCACGTTCCTTAAGGAAAACATTCAATTATAGCTCTTTTAGCCAAAAACCTAAAAAAATTCAACTTAAAAATAATTATGAGATTATAAAACCATTTAAAGTGAGTAATAAGGCTTTTGAAGGAATGGGTGACAATAAATGGACTTTTCTTACCAATGAATGCTTTTTGCTTTATGTTTCTTATGGTAGACATTCAATTATAATCTGTTTTAATAAAAAATATACAAAGAATTGAAATTAAAATCAATTTTGAGATTATAAAACTATTTAAAGGGAGTAATGAGGCTTTTGACGGAATGAGTGACTATAAATAGACTTTTCTTGTTTATGAATATCTTTTTCTTTACGTTTCTTGAGGTAAATATTCAATTATAGTCTATTTTAACCAAAAATATAAAAAAAATCAACTTAAAATCAATTATGGCATTATAAAATCATTTAAAGCGAGTAATAAGGCTTTTGAAGGTATTGGTGGCTATAAATGGACATTTCTTGCTAATGAATATCCTTTTCTTCACGTTTTGTAACACTCCGTACCCTCGTGTAAGAGCCAATATGATCTCCTCGATGAGACGGAGGGTTGATGGACATAAATCTAATTGCGAAAGAGCAGTGAAAGGTCAAAGGAATATTTTAGAATAAAATATTTCGTACATGAAGACATGATGAGTAAATCATGATAGTTTACTAAGGATGAATTAGTGAGATAAAAAGGCAAATCTGACTTGAACCAGGACAAAGTGAGACATCTTGGGTCTCGAAGCGACAAGTTGAAAAATTTAGAATAAAATAATAGTTTATTAATAAAAAAATTAAAATATTAATATTTTATCTGTAGTTGAAGTTAGTTGTGAAGAAGAGGTATATGACTAATCTAAGTAGGGGAGAAGAAGTAAGACTGAATTTTGAAGAAAAACGACGTCAGTGGGCTCGCGTGCTTTTATTGAATAGAGCACGAGTAGGTAAGTATATAGTTAAATATTATGATTACACCTTAATGGGTTGTAAACCTTATAATATAATGGTACACATGTAAAGGAACGAAACTAGAAGGAAATTGAAAATTAAGAAGTGTTGGAAGGACCGAATTATAAAGCATGAAAGTTTGGAGGGTCACACGGTAAATAAAGAAAGTTTTGAGGACTTAAGTGCAATTTTCAATATTTAAAGTTAAATGAGAATTTATTAACCAAGGAAAGTTAGATTAGGTGGAATATAAGATGTACATGTGAAATTTACCATTACATGCAAATTATTATATGCAAAAAAGGAGAAGTTAGTGGGGAACATATGGGAACCCCACCATGTGAAGTAAAAGAAGGGAATAAGATTAAAATTTATTGCATGTAATTTGATTGGTGCATTGGTGGTTAAATGAAGAAAGGATAAAGTGGGTTACATGTGATTTGAATGGTGCAACAAATGGCTTATCAAAATATAAAGAAAAGTTGTGCATGAAGTGTAATTGGTAGAAATATGTGGCAAAGGAAATAAAAATAAAAATAATAATAAGAAAATGAGCTGGTGCATGGAGGATAATTAAGATAGATTTTGGACCAATGAGCAAAAGGGACAATTTGTG
>NW_018397298.1:3122-3354 GCF_002168275.2 Theobroma umbraticum
CATTCCTTCAAAAGCCTTATTACTCATTTTAAATGATTTTATAATCTCAAAATTAATTTTAAGTTGAATTATTCATCCATTTTTGGTTAAAACAAATTATAATTGAATGTCTACCTCAAGAAACATGAAAAAAGATATTCATTGGTAAGAAAAGTCTATTTATAGTCACCTATTACTTCAAAAGACTTATTTTTCACTTTATATGGTTTTATAATCTCAAAATTAATTTTAA
>NW_018397298.1:3364-3742 GCF_002168275.2 Theobroma umbraticum
TTTACATTTTTGGTTAAAAAAGGCTATAATGGAATGTCTGCCTTGGGGAACGTGAAGCAAAAGCCAACCATTGATATGAAAAGTCCATTTATAGTCACCCATTCCTTCAAATCCCTTATTAATCGCTTTAAATGATTTTATAATCTCAAAATTGATTTTGATTTGAAGTTTATGTACATTTTTAGTTAAAATAGATTATAATTATATGTCTACCTCGAGAAACATGTAACGATCGGTCCTCGATCGCTATTGGCATCCGAATCTAGCGGGAGAACCCGTCAAGTCTCGAACAAGCCTTACTTAAAACATTAGTCATTACCTCATATTCATGCCATCAATCTATAAAATCATTTCGATCCATAAAACTCTTTGTAAAGA
>NW_018397298.1:3863-4176 GCF_002168275.2 Theobroma umbraticum
ATGTACATTTGCATTGACATAATTGTCTAATTTCATAACAATTTACATTATGACTACTCGACCTCTAACAGCAGAGCGACTCAGAATAAAGTGCTACAAGATGCCTTTACCTATCCGCGATGGACTAAAATTGTCGATGAATGCACGCTAGGCTGATCACTATCTACAAAAGAGAAATAAGGGGGGGTGAGTCTCACAGACTCAGTGATCAACGGCTTTGTGAGCAGGTATAGATGGGAAACGAGCGTAAGGTAGATATGTTGAATAATAAAATCAAAATATCAAATCATAGTCTTAAGAAACCAAATCATAA
>NW_018397298.1:4276-4482 GCF_002168275.2 Theobroma umbraticum
TTAAATGGTTTTATAATCTCAAAATTGATTTTAAGTTGAATTTTTTACATTTTAGATTAAAATAGACTGTAATTGAATATCTACCTTGAGAAACGTCAAGAAAAAAGCATTCATTGCTAAGAAAAGTCCATTTATAGTGACACATTTGTTAGAAAGCCTTATTACTCCCTTTAAATGGTTTTATAATGTCATAATTGATTTTAAGT
>NW_018397298.1:4504-4781 GCF_002168275.2 Theobroma umbraticum
TAAAACAGACTATAATTGAATGCTTGCCTCTAAAAACGTGTTAAAAAGCCATTCATTTGAAAGAAAAGTCCATTTATATTCTCCCATTCTTTCACAAGTATTATTACTCACTTTAAAAGGTTTTAGAATCTCATAATTGATTTTAGGTTAAATGTTTTTACATTTTTGGCTTAAACTAATTATAATTGAATGTCTACCTCAAGAAACATGAAGAAAAAAAATATTCATTGGTAAGAAAAATCCATTTATAGTCACCCATTCTTTCAAAAGCCTTATT
>NW_018397298.1:4798-4907 GCF_002168275.2 Theobroma umbraticum
TTATAATCTTAAAATTGATTTTAGGTTGAATTCTTTGTACATTTTTTGTTAAAATAGATTGTCATTGAATGTCTACCTTGAGAAACGTGAAGAAAAAGGCATTCATTGG
>NW_018397298.1:4917-5215 GCF_002168275.2 Theobroma umbraticum
CCATTTATAGTCACCTATTCCTTCAAAAGCGTTATTACTAGCTTTAAATGGTTTTACAATCTCATAATTGATTTTAAGTCGATTTTTTTAATTTTTTTATTAAAACGAACTATAATTGAATGCCTACCTCAAAAAACATAAAGAAAAAGCCATTTTTTAAGAAAATAAATCTATTTATAGTCTCCTATTCTTTTAAAACCTTTAATACTCGTTGTAAAAGGTTTTATAATCTCATATTGATTTTAAATTCAATTTTTTATATTTTTAGTTAAAACATATTATAATTGAATGTCTATCT
>NW_018397298.1:5448-5732 GCF_002168275.2 Theobroma umbraticum
AAAACATATAGAAAAAGCTATTCTTTAAGAAAACAAATCAATTTATAGTCTCTCATTCCTTTGAAAGCCTTAATACTTGTTATAAAAGGTTTTATAATCTCATAACTAATTTTAAATTGAATTTTTTTACATTTTTGGTTAAAATAGGTTACAATTGAATATCTACCTCAAGAAACATGAAGAAACAAGAATTCATTGGTAAGAAAAGTCCATTTATAGTCACTCATTCTTTCAAATGCCTTATTACTCACTTTAAATGGTCTTATAATCTCATAATTGATTTT
>NW_018397298.1:6023-6113 GCF_002168275.2 Theobroma umbraticum
AGTCCATTTATAGTCACCTATTCTTTCAAAAACCTTATTACTCACTTTAAATGGCTTTATAAAATCATAATTGATTTTAACTTGAATTCT
>NW_018397298.1:6123-6240 GCF_002168275.2 Theobroma umbraticum
TCATTAAAGCAAACTATAATTGATTGCCTACCTAAGGAAACATATGGAAAAAGCAATTCATTAGGAAGAAAAGTCCATTTATAGTCACCCATTCCTTCAAAGGCTTTATTACTCACT
>NW_018397298.1:6250-6439 GCF_002168275.2 Theobroma umbraticum
TTATAATCTCATAATTGATTTTAAGTTAAATTTTTTTACATGCTTACTTATAAAAATTATAATTAAATGTCTACCTCAAGAAACGTAAAGAGAAAGGTATTCTTGGCAAGAAAAGTCCATTTATAGTCACCTAGTCCTTCAAAAGCCTTATTACCCGCTTTAAATAGTTTTATAATCTTAAAATTGATT
>NW_018397298.1:6449-6552 GCF_002168275.2 Theobroma umbraticum
TTCTTTGTACATTTTTTGTTAAAACAGATTATCATTGAATATCTACCTTGAGAAACATGAAGAAAAAGACTTTCATTGACAAGAAAAGTCTATTTATAGTCAC
>NW_018397298.1:6562-6938 GCF_002168275.2 Theobroma umbraticum
AAAAGCCTTATTACTGGCTTTAAATGGTTTTACAATTTCATAATTGATTTTAAGTCGATTTTTTTTAATTTTTTATTAAAACAGAATATAATTGAATGCCTACCTCAAAAAACATATAGAAAAAGCCATTCTTTAAGAAAATAAATCTATTTATAGTCTCACATTCCTTCAAAACCCTTAATACTCATTATAAAAGGTTTTATAATCTCATATTGATTTTAAATTGAATTTTTTTTATTTATAGTTAAAATAGATTATAATTGAATGTTTACCTCAAGAAACGTGAAGAAAAAAGAATTCATTGACAAGAAAAGTCCATTTATAGTTACCCATTACTTCAAATGCATTAGTACTCACTTTAAATGGTCTTATAATC
>NW_018397298.1:6948-7258 GCF_002168275.2 Theobroma umbraticum
TTTTAAGTTAAATTTTTTCACATTTTTTATTAAAAAAGGCTATAATTGAATGTCTTCCTTGGAGAATGTTAAGCAAAAGCTATCCATTGGTACGAAAAGTCCATTTATAGTCACGTAAGCCTTTGAAAGCCTTATTACTCGTTTTAAAAGGTTTTCCAATCTCAAGATTGAGTTTAGGTTGAATTTTTTACATTTTAGATTAAAACAGAATATAATTGAATGTCTACCTTGAGAAACGTGAAGAAAAATACATTCATCGATAAGAAAAGTTCATTTATAGTCACCCATTCCTTCAAAAGCCTTATTACTC
>NW_018397298.1:7435-8784 GCF_002168275.2 Theobroma umbraticum
CCATTTATAGTCACCCATTCTTTCAAAAGCCTTATTACTTGCTTTAAATGGTTTGATAATCTTAATATTGATTTTAGGTTGAATTCTTTGTACATTTTTTGTTAAAATAGACTATCATTGAATGTCTACCTTGAGAAACATGAAGAAAAACGTATTCATTGACAAGAAAAGTTCATTTATAGTCACATATTTCTTTAAAAGCCTTATTATTGGCTTTAAATGGTTTTACAATCTTATAATTGATTTTAAGTCGATTTTTTTTTATTTTTTTATTAAAACAGACAATAATTGAATGCCTACCTCAAAAAACGTATAGAAAAATCCATTCTTTAAGAAAATAAATTTATTTATAGTCTCTCATTCCTTTAAAACCCTTAATACTCGTTGTAAAAGGTTTTATAATCTCATATTGATTTAAAATTGATTTTTTTTATTTTTGATTAAAACAGATTATAATTGAATGTCTAGCTCGAGAAACGTGAAGAAAAAAGAATTCATTGGCAAGAAAAGTCCATTTATAGTTACCCATTCTTTCAAATGCATTATTATTCACTTTAAGTGGTCTTATAATCTCATAATTGATTTTAAGTTAAAGTTTTTTACATTTTTGAATAATAAAGGCTATAATTGAATGTCTTCCTTGAGGAACGTGAAGCAAAAGCCATCCATTAGTACGAAAAGTCCATTTATAGTTACGTAAGTCTTCAAAAGTCTTATTACTTGCTTTAATCGATTTTATAATCTCAAGATTGAGCTTAGGTTGAATTTTTTACATTTTAGATTAAAACAGACTATAATTGAATGTCTACCTTGATAAACCTGAATAAAAAAGCATTCATCGATAGGAAACGTCCATTTATAGTCACCCATTTCTTCAAAAGTCTTATTACTCGCTTTAGATAGTTTTATAATCTCATAATTGATTTTAAGTCAAAATTTTTAAAATTTTTCATTAAAACAGACTATAATTGAATGTCTACCTCAGAAAACGTATAGAAAAAGCTATTCTTTAAGAAAACAAATTAATTTATAGTCTCTCATTCCTTTGAAAGTCTTAATACTCATTGTAAAAGGTTTTATAATCTCATAATTAATTTAAATTGAATGTTTTTACATTTTTGGTTAAAATAGGTTATATTGAATGTCTACCTCAAGGAACATGAAAAAACAAGAATTCATTGGCAAGAAAAGTCCATTTATAGTACCCATTCCTTCAAGTGGCTTACTACTCACTTTAAATGATCTTATAGTCTCATAATTGATTTTAAGTTGAATTTTTTTACATTTTTAGTTAAAAAGGGCTATAATTAAATGTCTGCCTTGGGGAACATGAGGCAAAAGCCATCCAT
>NW_018397298.1:8832-9042 GCF_002168275.2 Theobroma umbraticum
AAATGGTTTTATAATCTCAAAATTGATTTTAAGTTGAATTTTTTACATCTTAGATTAAATAGACTATAATTGAATGTATACCTCGAGAAACGTGAAGAAAAAAAATTCATCGATAAGAAAAGTTCATTTATAGTCACTCATTTCTTTAAAAGCCTTATTATTTCCTTTAAATGGCTTTATAAGATCATAATTGATTTTAACTTGAATTCT
>NW_018397298.1:9052-9161 GCF_002168275.2 Theobroma umbraticum
TCATTAAAGCAAACTATAATTGATTGCTTGCTTGGGAAAACGTATAGAAAAAGCTATTCATTAGAAAGAAAAGTCCATTTATAGTCACTCATTCCTTCAAAAGCCTTAT
>NW_018397298.1:9178-9341 GCF_002168275.2 Theobroma umbraticum
TTTATAATCTCATAATTGATTTTAAGTTAAATTTTTTTATATTTTTGGTTATAAAAATTATAATTAGATATCTACCTCGAGAAACATGAAAAGAATGGTATTTGTTGGTAAGAAAAGTCCATTTATAATCACCCATTCTTTCAAAAGCCTTATTACTCGCTTT
>NW_018397298.1:9411-9721 GCF_002168275.2 Theobroma umbraticum
TCTACCTTGAAAAACATGAAGAAAAAGATATTCATTGGTAAGAAAGGTCCATTTATAGTCACCCATTCCTTCAAAACCTTCTTATTGGCTTTAAATGGTTAAGTCAAATTTTTTTTAAATTTTCATTAAAACATTCTATAATGGAATGTCTACCGAAAAAACATATAGAGAAAGCCATTTTTGAGAAAACAAGTCCATTTATAGCCTCACATTCCTTTAAAAGCCCTAATACTCGTTGTAAAAGTTTTTATAATCTCATAATTGATGTTAAATCGAATGTTTTTGCATTTTTGGTTAAAACAGATTATAA
>NW_018397298.1:9731-10064 GCF_002168275.2 Theobroma umbraticum
ACTTTGAGAAACGTGAAGAAAAAAGAATTCATTGGTAAGAAAAGTCCATTTATAGTCACCTATTTCTTCAAATGCCTTATTACTCATTTTAAATGATCTTATAATCTCATAATTGATTTTAAGTTGAATTTTTTTATATTTTGGGTTTAAAAGGGCTATAATTTAATGTCTGCCTTAGGAAACATGAAGTAAAAGCCATCTATTGGTATGAAAAATCCATTTATAGTCATGCTAGCCTTCAAAATCCTTATTACTCGCTTTAGATGGTTTTATAATCTCAAAGATGATTTTAAGTTGAAGTTTTTATATTTTAGATTGAAACAGACTATAATT
>NW_018397298.1:10150-11642 GCF_002168275.2 Theobroma umbraticum
AAAGTCTATTTATAGTCACCTATTCCTTCAAAAGCCTTATTACTCACTTTAATTTCTTTTATAATGTCATAATTGATTTTAAGTTGAATTGTTTTACATTTTTCATTAAAGCAAACTATAATTAAATGCTTTCCTAGGAAAGCATGTAGAAAAATCTATTCATTAGGAAAAATGTCCATTTATAGTCACCCATTCCTTCAAAAGCCGTATTACTCGCTTTAATTGGTTTTATAATCTCAAAATTGATTTTAAGTTGAATTCTTTGTACATTTTTTGTTAAAACAGATTATAATTGAATGTCTACCTTGAGAAATTTGAAGAAAAAGGTATTCATTTGCAAGAAAAGTTCATTTATAGTCACCTACTCCTTCAAAAACTTTATTACTGGCTTTAAATGGTTTTATAATCTCATATTGATTTTAAGTCGAATTGTTTTAAATTTTTCATTAAAACAGACTATAATTGAATGCCTGCCTTAGAAAACACATAGAAAAAGCCATTCATTGAGAAAACAAATCCGTTTATAGTCTTTCATTCTTCTAAAAGCCTTAATACTCATTGTAAAAGGTTTTATAATCTCATAATTGATTTTAAATTGAATGTTTTTATATTTTTGATTAAAACAGACTATAATTGAATGTCTATCTCAAGAAACGTGAAGAAAAAAGATTTCATTTGTAAGAAAAGTCTATTTATAGTCACCCATTCCTTCAAATGCCTTTTTACTCGCTTTAAATGAGTTTATAATCTCAAAATTGATTTTAAGTTGAATTTTTTACATTTTAAATTAAAATAGACTATAATTGAATGTCTACCTTGAGAAACGTGAAGAAAAAAGCATTTATCAGTAAGAAAAGTTCATTTATAATCACCCATTCTTTTAAAAGCCTTACTACTCGTTTTAAATGGTTTTATAATCTCAAAATTGATTACAAGTTGAATTCTTTATACATTTTGGGTTAAAACAGATTATAATTGAATATCTACCTTGAGAAACGTGAAGAAAAAGGCATTCATTGATAAGAAAAGTCCATTTATAGTCACCCATTCCTTCTAAAGCCTTATTACTGGCTTTAAATAGTTTTATAATCTCATAATTGATTTTAAGTTGAATTTTTTTAAATTTTTCATTAAAACAGACTATAAGTGAATGCCTGCCTCAGAAAACGTATAGAAAAAGTCATTCTTTAAGAAAATAAATCAATTTATAGTCTCCCATTCCTTTAAAAGCCTTAATACTCGTTGTAAAAGGTTTTATTATCTCATAATTGATTTCAAATTGAGTCATTCTAGCCTTCAAAAGACTTATTACTCGCTTTAAATCGTTTTATAATCTCAAAATTGATTTTAAGTTAAATTTTTTATATCTTAGATCGAAACAGACTATAATTGAATGTCTACCTTGAGAAACGTGAAAAAAAAACATACATCGGTAAGAAAAGTCCATTTATAGTCACCAATTCCTGTGAAAGCCTTATTACTCGCTTTAAAT
>NW_018397298.1:11652-11803 GCF_002168275.2 Theobroma umbraticum
TCTCAAAATTGATTTTAAGTTGAATATTTTTATATTTTCGGTTAGAACAGATTATAATTGAATGCTTGCTAAGGGAAACGTGAAAAAAAAGGCATTCACTAGCAACAAAAGACCATTTATTGTCACCTATTTCTTCAAAAGCCTTATTACT
>NW_018397298.1:12030-12220 GCF_002168275.2 Theobroma umbraticum
ATCTCATAATTGATTTTAAGTTGAATTTTTTTACATTTTTAGTTAAACCAGATTGTAATTGGATGTCTACCTCAAGAAAAGAGAAGAAAAAGGCATTCCTTGGCAAGAAAAGTACGTTTATAGTCACCATTCCTTAAAAAGCCTTATTACTCGCTTTAAACGGTTTTATAATCTCATAATTGATTTTAAG
>NW_018397298.1:12366-12897 GCF_002168275.2 Theobroma umbraticum
AAGCCTTATTACTCGCTTTAAATTGTTTTATTATCTCATAATTGATTTTAAGTTTAATTATTTTACATTTTTCTTTAAAACAGGCTATAATTAGAAAAAGTCACTCATTAGGAAAAAAAGTCTATTTATAGTCTCTCATTCTTTCAAAAGCCTTGTTACTCACTTTAACTGGTTTTAAAATCTCATAATTGATTTTAAATTGAATTTTTTTACATTTTTAGTTTGAACAGATTATAATTGAATGTCTAGCTTGGGAAACATGAATAAAAAGGTATTCATTGTCAAGAAAAGTCTATTTATAGTCACTCATTCCATGGAAAGCCTTATTACTCACTTTAAAGGGTTTTATAATCTCAAATTTGATTTTAAGTTAAATTTTTTTACATTTTTGGTCAAAAAATGCTATAATTAAATGTCTGCCTTGGGGAATGAGAAGCAAAAGCCAACCATTAGCACAAAAATTCCATTTATAGTCACTCAAATCTTCGAAAGCCTTATTACTTGCTTTAAATGGTTTTATAATGTCATAAT
>NW_018397298.1:12907-13228 GCF_002168275.2 Theobroma umbraticum
TTGAATTTTTTTACATTTCTAGTTAAAACAGACTATAATTGAATGTCTACCTCAAGCAATGTAAAGAAAAAAGTATTCATTAGCAAGAAAAGTCTATTTATAGTCACTAATAACTTTAAAAGCCTTATTACTCATTTTAAATAGTTTTATAATGTCACAATTGATTTTAAGTTAAGTTCTTTTTACATTTCTAGTTAAAACAGACTATAATTGAATGTCTATCTCAAGAAACTTAAAGAAAAAGGCATTCATTGGCAAGAAAAATACGTTTATAGTCACTCATTTTTCAGAAGCCTTATTACTCGCTTTAAATGGTTTTAT
>NW_018397298.1:13238-13380 GCF_002168275.2 Theobroma umbraticum
TTGATTTTAAGTTGAATTTTTTTATATTTTTCTCTTAAACAAATTATAATTGAATGTTTACCTTGAGAAACATAAACAAAAAGGGCATTCATCTACAAGAAAAGTCCATTTATAGTCACTCATTCCTTCAAAAGCCTTATTA
>NW_018397298.1:13390-14075 GCF_002168275.2 Theobroma umbraticum
ATGGTTTTATAATCTCGTAATTGATTTTAAGTTGAATTTTTTTATATTTTAGGTTAAAACAGATTATAATTGAATGTCTTCCTCGAGAAACATGAAGAAAAAAAGCATTTATTGGTAACAAAAGTCTATTTATAGTCACCCATTTCTTCAAAGCCTTATTACTCGCTTTAAATGATTTTATAATCTCAAATTTAATTTTAAGTTCAATTTTTTTACATTTTTCATTAAAACAGACTATAATAAAATGCCTACCTAGGGAAGCATATAGAAAAAGCCATTCATTGAAAAGAAAAGTTCATCTATAGCCTTCCATTCCTTCAAATGCCTTATTACGCACTTTAAATGGTTTTACAATCTCATAATTGATTTTAAGTCGAATTTGTTTTACTTTTTTAGTTAAAACAGATAATAATTGAATGCCTACCTAGAAAACATGGAGAAAAATGCATTCATTGCCAAGAAAAGTCTATATATAATCACCCATTCCTTCAAAAGCCTTATTACACTTTTTAACTGGTTTTATTATGTTAAAATTGATTTGAAGTTCAATATTTTTCACATTTTTGATTAAAACAGATTATAATTAAATTTTTACCTTCAAAAACATGAAAAAAAAGGCATTCATTGGCATGAAAAGTTCATTTATATTCACTCATTCCTTCAAAAGTTTTATTACTCGCTTTAA
>NW_018397298.1:14085-14255 GCF_002168275.2 Theobroma umbraticum
AATCTCATAATTGATTTTATGTTTAATTTTTTAACATTTTGGGTTAAAAAAGGTTATAATTGAATATTTTCCTTGTGAAACATGAAACAAAAGCCATCCATTAGTACGAAAAGTCTATTTATAGTTACTCAAGCCTTCGAAAGCCTTATTACTTGCTTTAAATGGTTTTA
>NW_018397298.1:14366-14981 GCF_002168275.2 Theobroma umbraticum
TCGAGAAACATGAAGATAAAGGCATTCACTAGTAAGAAAAGTCTATTTATAATCACTCATTCCATCAAAAGCCTTATTACTTGCTTTAAATGGTTTTGTAACTAAAAATTGAGTTTAAGTTGAATGTTTTTACATTTTTGGTTAAAACAGATTATTATTGAATGTCTACCTCTAGAAAAGTAAAGAAAAAGATATTCTTTAGCAAGAAAAGTCCATTTATAATCACCCATTCTTTCAAAAGCCTTAGTACTCGCTTTAAATAGTTTTATAATCTTATAATTGATTATAGGTTGAATTCTTTTACATTTTTGGTTAGAACAGATTATAATTGAATGCCTGCCTTAGCAAACATGAACAAAAAAGGCATTCATTAGTAAGAAAAGTTCATTTAAAGTCACCCATTCTTTCAAAAGCCTTATTACTCTCGTTAAACGGTTATATAATATCAAAATTGATTTTAAGTTGAAGTTTTTACATTTTCATTAAAACAAACGTTAATTGAATGCTTGCCTCCAAAAACATGTAATAAAAGCCATTCATTTAGGAGAAAAGTCCATTTATAACTCACATTCTTTCGAAAGCCTTAATACTAGCTTTAAAATGTTTTATAATCTC
>NW_018397298.1:14991-15148 GCF_002168275.2 Theobroma umbraticum
TTAAGTTGAATTTTTTTACATTTTGGCTTAAACTAATTATAATTGAATCTTTACCTTAAAAAACGTGAAGAAAAAAAAGCATTCATTGGTAAAAAAGGTCCATTTATAGTCACATATTCTTTCAAAAGCCTTATTATTTATTTTAAATAGTTTTATA
>NW_018397298.1:15158-15289 GCF_002168275.2 Theobroma umbraticum
TGATTTTAAGTTGAATTTGTTTACATTTTTAGTTAAAAAAAATTATTATTTAATATCTACCTTGAGAAACGTGAAGAAAAAGATATTCATTAATAAAAAAAGCCTATTTATAGTCACCCATTCCTTCAAAA
>NW_018397298.1:15299-15554 GCF_002168275.2 Theobroma umbraticum
TCATTTTAAATGGTTTTATAATCTCATATTTGATTTCAAGTTGAATTTTTTTACATTTTTTATTAAAACGGGCTATAATTGAATGTTTGCCTTGGGGAATGTGAAGCAAAGGCCATCTATTGGCACGAAAAGTCTATTTAGAGTCACTCTAGCCTTCGAATGCCTTATTACTAGTTTTAAATAATTTTATAAGCTCAAAATTAATTTTATGTTGAATTTTTTACATTTTAGATTAAAACAGACTATAATTGAATG
>NW_018397298.1:15839-15975 GCF_002168275.2 Theobroma umbraticum
ATAATATCATAATTGATTTTAACTTGAATTTTTTTATATTTTTCATTAAAATAAACTATAATTGAATGCCTGCCTAGAAAAACATGTAGAAAAAGCCATTCATTAGGAAGAAAAGTCCATTTATAGTCACTCATTC
>NW_018397298.1:15985-16199 GCF_002168275.2 Theobroma umbraticum
CTTATTACTTGCTTTAAATGGTTTTATAATATCAGAATTTATTTTAGGATGAATTGTTTTATATTTTTAGTTGGAACAAATTATAACTAATTGTCTTGCTTGGGAAACATGAAGAAAAAGGCATTCATTGATAAGAAAAGTCCATTTATAGTCAACCACTCCTTGGAAAGCCTTATTACTCGCTTTAAATGGTTTTATAATCTCATAATTGATT
>NW_018397298.1:16409-16668 GCF_002168275.2 Theobroma umbraticum
AGTATGAAGTAAAAGCCATCCATTGATACAAAAAGCATATTTATGCTCACTCAAACCTTCGAAACCCATATTACTTGATTTAAATGATTTTATAATCTTAAAATTGATTTTAAGTTTAATTTTTTATATTTTAGGTTAAAACAGACCATAATTATATGTCTACCCCTAGTAACGTAAAGCAAAATGCATTCATTAGTAAGAAAAGTCTATTTATGGTCACTCATTCCTTCAAAGACCTTATTACTCACTTTAAATGGTT
>NW_018397298.1:16678-16792 GCF_002168275.2 Theobroma umbraticum
AAAATTGATTTTAAGTTCAATTTCTCTTACATTTTTCGTTAAAACAGATTATAATTGAATGTTTACCTCGACGAATGTGAAAAAAAAGGCATTTATTGGCAAGAAAAGTCTATT
>NW_018397298.1:16802-18548 GCF_002168275.2 Theobroma umbraticum
CATTCCTTCAAAAGCCTTATTACTCTTTATAAATGGTTTTATAATTCAAAATTCATTTTAAGTTGAATTCTTTGTACATTTTTAATTAAAATAGATTATAATTGAAGAAAAAGGCATTCATTGGTAAGAGAAGTCTATTTAAAATCACATATCCCTTCAAAAGCCTTACTACTCACTTTAAATGGTTTTATAAACTAATCATTGATTTTAAGTAGAATTTTTTTACATTTTTGGTTAAAACAGACTATAATTGAATGTCTACATCAAGAAACATAAAGAAAAAGGCATTTATTAGCAAGAAAAGTCCATTTATAGTCACCTAGTCCTTCAAAAGCCTTATTACTCACTTTAAATGGTTTTATAATGTCATAATTGATTTTATGTTGAATTTTTTTATATTTTTTACTAAAACGGACTATAATTGAATGTCTACTTCAAGAAATGTGAAGAAAAAGGTATTCATTAGTAAGAAAAGTCTATTTATAACCACCTATTCCTTCAAAAGCCTTATTACTTGCTTTAAATGGTTTTATAATCTCATAATTGATTTTACGTTGAATTTTTTTACATTTTAGTTAAAACAGATTATAATCAAATTTTTACCTTGAGAAACATGAAGAAAAAGGCATTCATTAGCAAGAAAAGTCTATTTATAGCCACCCATTCCTTCAAAAGCCTTATTACTCGCTTTAAATGGTTTTATAATCTGATAATTGATTTTAGGTCAATATTTTTTACATTTTTCATTAAAATAGATTATAATTGATTGTTTGTCTCGGGAAACATGTAAAAAAAACCATTTATTAAGAAAAAATGTTTATTTATAGTCTCTTATTCCTTCATAAGTTTAAATGGTTTTATAATGTCATAATTGATTTTCAGTTGAATTTTTTATATTTTTTGTTAAAGCAAACTATAAGTGAATGCCTGCCTCCAAAATCGTGTAAAAAGAGCCATTCATTTGGAAGAAAAGTCTATTTATAGTCTTTCATTCTTTTAAAACCCTTATTACTCGCTTTAAAATGTTTTATAATCTTATAATTAATTTTAAGTTAAATTTTTTTACATTTCTGGCTTAAACTAAATATAATCGAATCTCTACCTTGAAAACGTGAAGAAAAAAGTATTCATTGACAAGAAAAGTCCATTTATAGTCACCCATTCCTTCAAAAGCCTTATTACTCGCTTTAAATAGTTTTATAATCTCATAATTGATTTTAAGTTAATTTATTTTACATTTTTTGTTAAAACATGTTATAATTAAATGTCTACCTCGAGAAACTTAAAACGAAAGGCATTCATTGGCAAAAGAAGTCCATTTATAGTCACTCATTCCTTCAAAAGCCTTATTACTCACTTTAAATGATTTTATAATCTCATAATTAATTTTAAGTTGAATTTTTTATATTTTTCATTAAAATTGATTATAATTGAATGTATACCTTAAGAAACGTGAAGAAAAAAAGATTCATTGGTAAGAAAAGTCTATTTATAGTCACCCATTTCTTTAAAAGCCTTATTGTCCACTTTAAACGATTTTATAATCTCATAATTGATTTTAACTTGAATTTTTTTACATTTTTAGTTAAAATGGGCTATTATTGAATGTCTGCCTTGGGAAATGTAAAGCAAAAGCCATCCATTGGCATGAAAGCCTTATTGCTCACTTTAAATGGTTTTATAATCTCATAGTTGATTTTAAGATGAATTTTTTACATTTTAGATTAAAATAGACTATAATTGAAT
>NW_018397298.1:18558-20021 GCF_002168275.2 Theobroma umbraticum
AGAAACGTGAAGAAAAAAGCATTCATCAGCAAGAAAAGTCTATTTATAGTCACCCATTCAATCAAAAGCCTTATTACTCGATTTAAATGGTTTTATAATCTCATAGTGGATTTTAAGATGAATTTTTTTACATATTTCATTACAACAAGATATAATTGATTGCCTACTTGGAGAAACTGTAGAAAAATCCATTCATTAGGAAGAAAAGTCCATTGATAGTCTCTCATTCCTTCAAAAGCCTCATTACTCGCTTTAAATGGTTTTATAATCTTATAATTGATTTTAAGATGAATTGTTTTACATTTTTAATTAGAACAGATTATAATTGAATGTCTGGCTTGAAAAACATGAAGAAAAAGGTATTCATTGGCAAGAAAAGTCCGTTTATAGTCACTCATTCCTTGGAAAGCCTTATTACCCACTTTAAATGGTTTTATAATCTCAAAATTGATTTTTAGTTGAATTTTTTTACATTTTGGGTTAAGAAAGGCTATAATTGAATGTTTGCCTTGGGAAACGTGAAGTAAAAGCCATCCCTTGGCATGAAAAGTCCATTTATAGTCACTAAAGTCTTTAAAAGCCTTATTACTCGCTTTAAATGATTTTATAATCTCAAAATTAATTTTAAGTTGAATTTTTTACAGTTTAGGTTAAAACAGACTATAATTGAGTGTCTACCTCAAGAAACATAAAAAAAAAAGCATTCATTGGCAAGAAAAGTCTATTTATAGTCATTCATTCCTTCAAATACCTTATTACTCGCTTTAAATGGTTTTATAATCTCAAAATTGATTTTGATTTGAATTTTTTATACATTTTTTGTTAAAACATATTATAATTGAATGTCTACCTTAAGAAATATAAACAAAAAGGCATTTGTTGGCAAGAAATGTCTATTTGTATCCACCCATACCTTCAAAAGCTTTATTACTCGCTTTAAATGCTTTTATAATGTCATAACAGGTTTTAAGTTGAATTTTTTTATATTTTTGGTTAAAACAAACTATAATTGAATGTCTACCTTGTGAAACATGAAGAAAAAGATATTTATAGGTAATAAAAGTCTTTGTATAGTCACTCATTCCTTCAAAAGCCTTATTACTCACTTTAAATAGTTTTATAATGCCATAATTGATTTTAAGTTGAATTATTTTACATTTTTAGTTCAAACAGACTATAATTGAATGTCTATATCGAGGAAAGTTAAGAAAAAGGTATTCATTAGCAAGAAAAGTCTATTTATAGTTACCCATTCCTTCAAAAGCCTTATTACTTACTTTAAATAGTTTTATAGACTCAAAATTGATTTTAAGTTGAATTCTTTGTGCATTATGAGTTAAAACATATTATAATTGAATGTCTACCTTGAGAAATACAAAGAAAAAGGCATTCATTGCCAAGAAAAGTCCATTTATAGTCACCCATCCTTTTAAAAGCCTTCCTACTCACTTTAAATGGTTTTA
>NW_018397298.1:20031-20466 GCF_002168275.2 Theobroma umbraticum
ATTGATTTGAAGTTGAATTTTTTTATATTTTTAGTTAAAATAGACTATTATTGAGTGTCTACCTCAAGAAACTTGAAGAAAAAAGCATTCATCGGCAAGAAAAGTTCATTTATAGTCACCTATTCCTTCAACAGCCTTATTACTCGCTTTAAATGGTTTTATAATGTCATAATTGATTTTAAGTTGAATATTTTAATATTTTTAGTTAAAACATACTATAATTGAATGTCTACCTTAAGAAACGTGTAGAGAAAGACATTAATTGGCAAGAAAAGTCTATTTATAGTCATCCATTTCTTCAAAAGCCTTATAACTCGCTTTAAATGGTTCTATAATCTCATAATTGATTTGCAGTTCAACTTTTTTATATTTTTTGTTAAAACAGACAATAATTGAAGGTCTACCTTAAGAAACATGAAGAAAAAAGCATTCATT
>NW_018397298.1:20538-20835 GCF_002168275.2 Theobroma umbraticum
TAAATGGTTTTATGATCTCATAATTGATTTTAAGTTAAATTTTTTTACATTTTGCATTAAAACATACTATAATTGAATGTCTACCTCGAGAAACGTAAAGAAAAAAGTATTCATTGGTGAGAAAAGTCCATTTATAGTCTCTCATTCTTACAAAAGTTGTTTTACTCGTTTTAAATAGTTTTATGATCTCATAATTGATTTTAAGTAGAATGTTTTTACATTTTTCATTAAAACAAACTATAATTGAAAGTCTGTCTTGAGAAATGTGAAAAAAAATATTCATTGGCACAAAAAGTC
>NW_018397298.1:20870-21002 GCF_002168275.2 Theobroma umbraticum
ACTAGCTTTAAATAGTTTTATAATCTAATAATTGATTTTAAGTTGAATTTTTTTTACGTTTTTGGTTAAAACAGACAATAATTGAATGTTTACTCCCAGAAACTTGAAGAAAAATGCATTCCTTGGCAAGAA
>NW_018397298.1:21012-21128 GCF_002168275.2 Theobroma umbraticum
ATGAAGAAAAAGGCATTCATTGGTAAGAAAAGTCTATATATAGTGTCTCATTCCTTCGAAAGCCTTTTTACTCGTTTTAAATGGTTTTATGATCTCATAATTGATTTTAAGTTAAA
>NW_018397298.1:21232-21379 GCF_002168275.2 Theobroma umbraticum
TTTTACATTTTTCATTGAAACAGATTATAATTGAATGTCTGTCTTGAGAAACATAAAGGAAAAAGTATTCATTGGTAAGAAAAGTTCTTTTATAGTCTCTTATTCCTTTAAAACCCTTATTACTCGCTTTAAATAGTTTTATAATCT
>NW_018397298.1:21654-21830 GCF_002168275.2 Theobroma umbraticum
TCCAAAACTTTAAGAAAAATGCATTCGTTGGCAAGAAAAGTCTATTTATAGCCTCCAATTCCTTAAAAAGCCTTATTACTCTCTTTAAATGATTTTAAACTGAATTTTTTTACATTTTTTCATTGAAATAAACTATAATTGAATGTCTGTCTCAAGAAACGTGAAGAAAAAAGCAT
>NW_018397298.1:21840-21955 GCF_002168275.2 Theobroma umbraticum
GAAAAGTCTATTTATAGTCTCTCATTCCATCAAAAGCCATTTTAACAGACAATAATTGAATGTTTACATATAGAAACATGAAGAAAAATGTATTCATTGGCAAGAAAGGTCTATT
>NW_018397298.1:21965-22205 GCF_002168275.2 Theobroma umbraticum
ATTCCTTCAAAAGTGTTATTACTCGCTTTAAATGGTTCTATAATCTCATAATTGATTTTAACTTAAATTTTTTTTATATTTTTTGTTAAAATAGATTATAATTGAATGTTTGGCTTAAGAAACATGAAGAAAAAAGCATTCATTAACAAGAAAAGTCCATTTATAGCCTCTCATTTCTTCAAAAGCTGTTTTACTCATTTTAAATGGTTTTATGATCTCATATTGATTATAAGTTGAATT
>NW_018397298.1:22225-22703 GCF_002168275.2 Theobroma umbraticum
ACAGACTATAATTGAGTGTCTACCTCAAGAAACGTGAAGAAAAAAGCATTCATTGATAAGAAAAGTTCATATATAGTCTTTCATTCCTTTAAAGGCTTTATTATTCACTTTAAATGGTTTTATAATCTCCAAATTGATTTTAATTTAAATTCGTTTTACATTTTTCATTGAAACAAACTATAATTGAATGTCTTTCTTGAAAAATGTAAAGAAAAAGTATTCATTGGCAAGGAAAGTTCGTTTATAGTCTCTCATTCCTTCAAAAGTCATTTTACTCATTTTAAATGGTTTTATGATCTCATAATTGATTTTAAGTTAATTTTTTTTATATTTTTCATTAAAACAGAGTATAATTAAATGTCTACCTCGAGAAATATGAAGAAAAAAGCTTTCATTGGTAAGAAAAGTCCATATATAGTTTTCTATTCCTTCGAAAGCCTTTTTACTCATTTTAAATGGTTTTATGATCTCATAATTG
>NW_018397298.1:22775-22889 GCF_002168275.2 Theobroma umbraticum
CTTGAGAAACATGAAGAAAAAGTATTCATTGGCAAGAAAAGTCTATTTATAGTCTCTCACTCCTTCAAAAGCCTTATTACTCATTTTAAATAGTTTTATAATCTAATAATTGAT
>NW_018397298.1:22989-23165 GCF_002168275.2 Theobroma umbraticum
CTCGTTTTAAATGGCTTTATGATCTCATAATTGATTTTAAGTTAAATTTTTTTACATTTTACATTAAAATAGACTATAATTGAATGTCTACCTTAAGAAACGCGTAGAAAAAAGCATTCATTGATAAGAAAAGTCCATATATAGTCTCTTATTCCTTTAAAGGCTTTATTACTCAC
>NW_018397298.1:23175-23377 GCF_002168275.2 Theobroma umbraticum
TTTATAATCTCCAAATTGATTTTAATATGAATTCGTTTTACATTTTTCATTGAAACAGACTATAATTGAATGTCCTTCTTCAAAAACATGAAGAAAAAAGTATTCATTGGTAAGGAAAGTTCGTTTATAGTCTCCCATTCTTTCAAAAGCCTTATTACTCGTTTTAAAAAGTTTTACAATCTAATAATTAATTTTAAGTTAA
>NW_018397298.1:23610-23758 GCF_002168275.2 Theobroma umbraticum
CCTCCGATTCCTTCAAAAGCCTTATTACTCGCTTTAAATGGTTCTATAATCTTAAATTGATTTTAAGTTGAATTTTTTTAAATTTTTTGTTAAAATAGACTATAATTAAATGTCTACCTTGAGAAATGTGAAGATAAAAGCATTCACT
>NW_018397298.1:24025-24163 GCF_002168275.2 Theobroma umbraticum
TTTTTTGTTAAAACAGACTATAATTGAATGTCTACCTTGAGAAATGTGAAGAAAGAAGCATTCATTGGTAAGAAAAGTCCATATATAGTCTCTCATTCCTTCAAATGTCGTTTTAGTCATTTTAAATGGTTTTATGAT
>NW_018397298.1:24173-24313 GCF_002168275.2 Theobroma umbraticum
ATTTTAAGTTGAATTTTTTTACATTTTTCATGAAAACAGACTTTAATTGAATATCTACCTTGAGAAACATCAAGAAAAAAGTATTTATTGGTAAGAAAAGTCCATATATAGTTTTCCATTCCTTCGAAAGCCTTTTTACT
>NW_018397298.1:24452-24711 GCF_002168275.2 Theobroma umbraticum
AGACTATAATTGAATGTCCATCTTGAGAAACATGAAGAAAAAAGTATTCATTGGCAAGAAAAGTTCGTTTATAGTCTCCCATTCCTTTAAAAGCCTTATTACTCGTTTTAAATTGTTTTACAATCTAATAATTGATTTTAAGTTGATTTTTTTTTACATTTTTAGTAAAAAACAGACAATAATTGAATGTTTACTTCCAGAAACTTGAAGAAAAATGCAATCGTTGGCAAGAAAAGTCTATTTATAGCCTCCGATTCCT
>NW_018397298.1:24773-25031 GCF_002168275.2 Theobroma umbraticum
AATCTCGTAATTGATTTTAAGTTGAATTTTTTTATATTTTTTGTTAAAACAGACAAGAATTGAATCTTTGCCTTGAGAAATGTAAGGATAAAAGCATTCATTAGCAAAAAAAGTCCACTTATAGTCTCTCATTCTTTCAAAAGTCATTTTACTCATTTTAAATGGTTTTATGATCGCATAATTGATGTTAAGTTGAATTTTTTAACATTTTTCGTTAAAACAGACTATAATTGAATGTCTACCTCTAGAAACATGAAG
>NW_018397298.1:25049-25180 GCF_002168275.2 Theobroma umbraticum
AAGAGAAGTCCATATATAGTTTCCCATTCCTTCAAATACTGTTTTACTCATTTTAAATAGTTTTATGATCTCATAAGTGATTTTAAGTTGATTTTTTTTACATTTTTTGTTAAAACAGACTATAATTGAAT
>NW_018397298.1:25225-25538 GCF_002168275.2 Theobroma umbraticum
TTAGTAAGAAAAGTCTACTTACAGTCTCTCATTCCTTTAAAAGTCATTTTACTCATTTTAAATATTTTTATGATCTCATAATTGATTCTAAATTGAATTTTTTTACATTTTTCATTAAAATCGACAATAATTGAATCTCTGCTTTGAGAAATGTGAAAAAAAAAGCATTCATTGGTAAGAGAAGTCCATATATAATCTCTCATTCCTTCAAAACCTCTTTACTCATTTTAAATGGCTTTATGATCTCATAATTGATTTCAAGTTGAATTTTTTAGCATTTTTCATTAAAATAGACTATAATTGACTGTCTACC
>NW_018397298.1:25548-25628 GCF_002168275.2 Theobroma umbraticum
TGAAGAAAAAAGCATTCATTGGTAAGAAAAGTCCATATATAGTCTACCATTCCTTTAAAGGCTTTATTACTCACTTTAAA
>NW_018397298.1:25638-25730 GCF_002168275.2 Theobroma umbraticum
ATCTCCAAATTGATTTTAATTTGAATTTGTTTTATATTTTTCATTGAAACAGACTATAATTGAATGTCTGTCTTGAGAAACATGAAAAAAAA
>NW_018397298.1:25830-25989 GCF_002168275.2 Theobroma umbraticum
TCGTTCTACTCGTTTTAAATGGTTTTATAATCTCATAATTGATTTTAAGTTGAACCTTCTTACATTTTACATTAAAAAGATTATAATTGAATGTTTGTCTTAAGCAATGCGAAGAAAAAAGTATTTATTGGCACAAAAAGTCCATTTATAGTCTCCCAT
>NW_018397298.1:26199-26335 GCF_002168275.2 Theobroma umbraticum
TCTATAATCTCATAACTAATTTTCAGTTGAATTTTTTTATATTTTTTGTTAAAACAGACTATAATTGAACGTCTGCCAGAAAAAACATGAAGAAAAAGGCATTCATTAGTAAGAAAAGTCCATATATAGTGTCCCA
>NW_018397298.1:26525-26722 GCF_002168275.2 Theobroma umbraticum
AAAGTATTTATTGATAGGAAAAGTTTATATATAGTCTCTCATTCCTTCGAAAGCTTTTCTACTGATTTTACATGGTTTTATGATCTTATAATTGATTTTAAGTAGAATCTTTTTACATTTTTCATTGAAACAGACTATAATTCAATGTCTGTCTTGAGAAACATGAAGAAAAAAGCATTCATTGACAAGAAAAGTCC
>NW_018397298.1:26768-26919 GCF_002168275.2 Theobroma umbraticum
TTTTAAATGCTTTTATGATCCCATATTGATTATAAGTTGAATTTTTTTACATTTCTCAATAAAACAGACTATAATTGAGTGTCTACATCAAGAAACATGAAGAAAAAAGTATTCATTGGTAAGAAAAGTCCATATATAGTCTCCCATTCCT
>NW_018397298.1:27146-27280 GCF_002168275.2 Theobroma umbraticum
TAATTGATTTTAAGTTGAATTTTTTAATATTTTTCTTTAAAACAGACTATAATTAAACATCTACCTCAAGAAACATGAAGAAAAAGCTTTCGTTGGTAAGAAAAGTCTATATATAGTTTTCCATTCCTTCGAAA
>NW_018397298.1:27380-27498 GCF_002168275.2 Theobroma umbraticum
AGAAAGAAGCATTCATTGGTAATAGAAGTCTTTATATATTCTCCCATTCCTTCAAATGTCGTTTTACTCATTTTAAATGGTTTTATGATGTCATAAGTGATTTCAAGTTGAATTTTTT
>NW_018397298.1:27752-30911 GCF_002168275.2 Theobroma umbraticum
CGTTTTAAATAGTTTTATAATCTAATAATTAATTTTAAGTTGAATTTTTTATATATTTTTGGTTAAAAACAGACAATAATTGAATGTTTACTTTCAAAAACTTGAAGAAAAATGCATTCGTTAGCAAGAAAAGTCTATTTATAGCCTCTGATTCCTTCAAAAGCCTTATTACTTGCCTTAAATGGTTCTATAATCTCGTAATTGATTTTAAGTTGAAATATTTTACATTTTTTATTAAAACAGACTATAATTGAAAGTCTGCCTTGAGAAATGTGAAGATAAAAGCATTCATTAGCAAGGAAAGTCCACTTATAGTCTCTCATTCCTTCAAAAGTGGTTTTACTCGTTTTAAATAGTTTTATGAACTCATAATTGATTTTAAGTTGAATTTTTTTACATTTTTCATTAAAACAAACTATATTTGAATGTCCACCTTGAGAAACATGAAGAAAAAAGCATTTATTGGTAAGAAAAGTCCATATATAGTCTCACATTCCTTCAAATGCCGTTTTAGTCATTTTAAATGGTTTTATGATCTCATAAGTGATTTTAAGTTGAATTTTTTTACATTTTTCGTGAAAACAGACTATAATTGAATGTTTGCCTCAAGAAACGTAAAGAAAGAAGCATCCATTGGCAAGAGAAGTCCATATATAGTCTTTCATTCCTTCCAATGCCGTTTTATTCATTTTAAATAGTTTTATGATCTCATAAGTGATTTTAAGTTGAATTTTTTTTATATTTTTTGTTAAAACTGACTATAATTGAATGTCTGCCTTAAGAAATGTGAGGATAAAAGCATTCATTGATAAGAAAAGTTCACTTATAGTCTCTCATTCCTTCAAAAGTTGTTTTACTCGTTTTAAATAGTTTTATGATCTCATAATTGATTCTCAGTTGAATTTTTTTATATTTTTTGTTAAAACAGACTATAATTGAATTTCTTTCTTGAGAAACATGAAGAAAGAAGCATTCATTGGTAAGAGAAGTCCATATATAGTCCCTCATTCCTTCAAAACTTCTTTACTCATTTTAAATGGCTTTATGATCTTATAATTGATTTTAAGTTGAATTTTTTTACATTTTTCATTAAACTAGAATATAATTAAATGTCTATCTCAAGAAACGTGAAGAAAAAAGCATTCATTGGTAAGAGAAGTCTATATATAGTCTCCCATTCCTTTAAAGGCTTTATTACTCACTTTAAATGATTTTATAATCTCCAAATTGATTTTAATTTGAATTCGTTTTACATTTTTCATTAAGACAGACTATAATTGACTGTCCATATTGAGAAACGTGAAAAAAAAAGTATTCATTGGTAAGGAAAGTCTGTTTATAGTCTCTCATTCCTTTAAAAGCCTTATTAGTCGTTTTAAATAGTTTTATGATCTAATAATTGATTTTAAGTTGATATTTTTTTTTTACATTTTTGGTTAAAAACAGACAATAATTGAATGTTTACCTCCAGAAATTTGAAGAAAAATGCCTTCGTTGGCAAGAAAAGTCTATTTATAGCCTCTGATTCCTTCGAAAGTCGTATTATTCGCTTTAAATGGTTCTATAATCTTATAATTGATATTAAGTTGATTTTTTTTATATTTTTTGTTAAAACAGACTATAATTGAATGTATGCCTTGAGAAATGTTAAGATAAAACCATTTATTGGCAAGAAAAGTCCACTTATAATCTCTCATTCCTTCAAAAGTTGTTTTACTCGTTTTAAAAGGTTTTATGATCTCATTATTGATTTTACGTTGAATTTTTTTACAGTTTTTGTTAAAACAGACTATAATTGAATGTTTGCCTCAAGAAACATGAAGAAAGAAGCATTCATTGGTAAGAAAAGTCCATATATAGTTTTTCATTTATTTGAAAGCTTTTTACTCATTTTAAATGATTTTATGATCTCATAATTGATTTTAAGTTATTTTTTTTTTACATTTTTCATTAAAACAGACTATTATTGAATGTTTGACTCAAGAAACGTGAAGAAAGAAGCATCCATTGGTAAGAGAAGTCCATATAGAGTCTTTCATTCCTTCAAATGCCGTTTTATACATTTTAAATAGTTTTATGATCTCATAAGTGATTTAAGTTGAATTGTTTTACATTTTTTGTTAAAACAGAGTATAATTGAATGTCTGCCTTCAGAAATGTGAGGATAAAAGCATTCATTGGCAAGAAAAGTCCACTTATAGTCTTTCATTCCTTCAAAAGTTGTTTTACTCATTTTAAATGGTTTTATGATCTCATAATTGATTCTAAGTTGAATTTTTTTACATTTTTCGTTAAAAGAGCCTATAATTAAATTTTTACCTTGAGAAACGTGAAGAAAGAAGCATTCATTGGTAAGAAAAGTCCATATATAGTCTCTCATTCTTTCAAAACCTCTTTACTCATTTTAAATGGCTTTATGATCTTATAACTGATTTTAAGTTAAATTTTTTTATTTGTTTTATTAAAATAGAATATAATTGAATGTCTACCTTAAGAAACGTGAAGAAAAAAGTATTCATTGGTAAGAAAAGTCCATATATAGTCTCTCATTCCTTTAAGGGCTTTATTACTCACTTTAAATGGTTTTATAATCTCCAAATTGATTTTAATTTGAATTCGTTTTACATTTTCATTGAGACAGATTATAATTAAATGTCCGTCTTAAGAAATGTGAAGAAAAAAGTATTCATTGGCAAGGAAAGTCTATTTATAGTCTCCCATTCCTTCAAAAGCCTTATTAGTCGTTTTAAATAGTTTTATAATTTAATAATTGATTTTAAGTTGATTTTTTTTTACATTTTTGGTTAAAAACAGACAATAATTGATTGTTTACCTCCAGAAACTTCAAGAAAAATGCCTTCGTTGGCAAGAAAAGTCTATTTATAGCCCCCGATTCCTTCAAAAGCTGTATTATTCGCTTTAAATGGTTCTATAATTTTATAATTGATATTAAGTTGAATTTTTTTACATTTTTTGTTAAAACGGACTATAATTGAATGTTTGCTTTGGGAAATGTGAAGATAAAAGCATTCAGTGGCAAGAAAAGTCTACTTATAGTCTCCCATTCCTTCAAAAGTCGTTTTACTTGTTTTAAATCGTTTTATGATCTCATAATTGATTTTAAGATGAATTTTTTTATATTTTTCATTAAAACAGACT
>NW_018397298.1:31091-31576 GCF_002168275.2 Theobroma umbraticum
TTATTAAAACAGACTATAATTGAATGTCTACCTCGAGAAACATGAAGAAAAAAGATTCATTGGTAAAAAAAGTCTATATATAATTTCTCATTCCTTCGAAAGCCTTTTTACTCATTTTAAATAATTTTATGAAGTCATAATTGATTTTAGGTTGAATCTTTTTACATTTTTTACTGAAATAGACTATAACTGAATGTCCGTCTCAAGAAACGAAAGAAAAAAGTATTCATTGGCAAGGAAAGTCCGTTTGTAGTCTCTCTTTCCTTCAAAAGCCTTATTACTCGTTTTAAATACTTTTATAAGCTAATAATTGATTGTAAGGTGAATTTTTTTACATTTTTGGTTAAAAATAGACAATAATTGAATGTTTACCTCCAGAAACATAAAGAAAAAAGCATTCGTTGGCAAGAAAAGTCTATTTATAGCTTCTGATTCCTTCAAAAGCTTTATTACTCGCTTTAAAAGGTTTTATAATCTCATAATTG
>NW_018397298.1:31654-31832 GCF_002168275.2 Theobroma umbraticum
GAGAAATATGAAGAAAAAAGCATTCATTGGTAAGAAAAGCCCATTTATAGTCTCTTATTCTTACAAAAGCCTTTTTACTCATTTTAAGTGACTTTACGATCTCATAATTGATTTTAAATTGAAGTTTTTTACATTTTTCATTAAAATAGATTATAATTGAATGTCTACCTCAAGAAAC
>NW_018397298.1:31897-32059 GCF_002168275.2 Theobroma umbraticum
AAATGATTTTATAATCTCCAAATTGATTTTAATTTGAATTCGTTTTACATTTTTTATTGAAATAGACTATAATTGAATATCATTCTTAAAAAACATGAAGAAAAAAGTATTCATTGGCAAGGAAAGTTCATTTATAGTCTCCCATTCCTTCAAAAGCCTTAT
>NW_018397298.1:32435-32651 GCF_002168275.2 Theobroma umbraticum
TTTTTTTATATTTTTCAATCAAACAGACTATAGTTAAATGTCTACCGAAAGAAACGTGAAGAAAAAAGCATTCATTTGAAGTCCATTTATAGTTTCTCATTCCCTCAAAGCTGTTTTACTCATTTTAAATGGTTTTATGATCTCACGATTGATTTTAAACTGATTTTTTTACATTTTTCATTAAAACAGACTATAATTGAATGTCTGCCTTGAGAA
>NW_018397298.1:32662-32894 GCF_002168275.2 Theobroma umbraticum
AAAACATTTATTGGAAGTCCATTTATAGTTTCTCATTCCCTCAAAGTTGTTTTACTCATTTTAAATGGTTTTATGATCTCATAATAGATTTTAAGCTGAATTTTTTTACATTTTTCATTAAAATAGACTATAATTGAATCTATACCTCAAGAAACATGAAGAAAAAAGTATTTATTGGTAAGAAAAGTCTATATATAGTCTCTCATTCCTTTAAAGGCTTTATTACTCACTT
>NW_018397298.1:32926-33291 GCF_002168275.2 Theobroma umbraticum
AATTCGTTTTACATTTTTCATTGAAACAGACTATAATTGAATGTCTTTCTTGAAAAACGTGAAGAAAAAATTATTCATTGGCAAGGAAAGTCCGTTTCTATTTTCTCATTCCTTCAAAAGCCTTATTACTCGTTTTAAATAGTTTTATAATCTAATAATTAATTTTAAGTTGAATGTTTTTTACATTTTTAGTAAAAACAGACAATAATTGAATGTTTACCTCTAGAAACTTAAAGAAAAATGCATTCGTTGGCAAGAAAAGTCTATTTATAGCCTCCGATTTCTTCGAAAGCCTTATTACTCGCTTTAAATGATTCTATAAATAATTGATTTTAAGTTGAATTTTTTTACATTTTTTGTTAAAA
>NW_018397298.1:33489-33807 GCF_002168275.2 Theobroma umbraticum
TACATTTTTCGTTAAAACAGACTATAATTGAATGTCTGCCTCAAGAAACGTGAACAAAGAAGCATTCATCGATAAGAGAAGTCCATATATAGTCTCCCATTCCTTCAAATGCCGTTTTAGTCAATTTAAATGGTTTTTATGATCTCATAAGCGATTCTAAGTTGAATTTTTTTACATTTTTTATTAAAACGGACTATAATTGAATGTCTACCTAGAGAAACATGAAGAAAAAAGTATTTATTGGTAAGAAAAGTCTATATATAGTCTCCCATTTCTTTGAAAGCCTTTTCACTCATTTTAAATGGTTTTATGATCTCA
>NW_018397298.1:33817-33953 GCF_002168275.2 Theobroma umbraticum
TAAGTTGAATCTTTTTACATTTTTCATTGAAACAGACTATAATTGATTGTTTGTCTTAAGAAATGTGAAGAAAAAAATATTCATTGGCAAGAAAAATCCATTTATAGTCTCTCATTCTTTCAAAAGCCTTATTACT
>NW_018397298.1:33963-34683 GCF_002168275.2 Theobroma umbraticum
GGTTTTATGACCTCATAATTAATTTTAAGTTGAATTTTTTTACATTTTACATTAAAACATATTATAATTGAATGTTTGTCTCAAGAAACCTAAAGAAAAAAGCATCCATTGCTAAGAAAATTTCATATGTAGTCCCCCATTCTTTTGAAAGCCTTTTTACTTATTTTAAATGGTTTTATGATCTCATAGTTGATTTTAATTTGATTTTTTTTATTTTTTGTTAAAGCAGACTATAAATAAATGTCTGCCATGAGAAACATGAAGAAAAAAGTATTCATTGGTAAGAAAAGTTCATATATAGTCTCTCATTCCTTCGTAAGCCTTTTTACTCATTTTAAATGATTTTATGATCTCATAATTCATTTGAAGTTGAATATTTTTACATTTTTCATTGAAACAAACTATAATTGAATGTTTACCTCCAGAAACTTGAAGAAAAATATATTCGTTTCCAAGAAAAGTCTATTTATAGCCTCCGATTCTTTCAAAAGCCTTATTACTCAATTTAAATGGTTCTATAATCTCATAATTAATTTTAGATTAAATTTTTTTACATTTTTTCTTAAAACAGACTATAATTGAATGTCTGCCTCAAGAAACATAAAGATAAAAGCATTCATTAGTAAGAAATGTCCATTTATAGTCTCTCATTCCTTCAAAAGTTGTTTTACTCATTTTAAATAGTTTTATGATCTCATAATTCATTTTAAGTTGAATTTT
>NW_018397298.1:34693-34991 GCF_002168275.2 Theobroma umbraticum
TCATTAAAACATACTATAATTGAATGTTTGCCTCGAGAAACAAGGAGAAAAAAGCATTCATTGGTAAAAAAAAGTCCATATATAGTCTCCAATTCCTTCGAACGCCTTTTTACTCATTTTAAACAGTTTTATGATCTCATAATTCATTTTAAGTTGAATATTTTTACATTTTTCATTGAAACAGACTGTAATTGAATGTTCGTCTTTAGAAACATAAAGAAAAAAGTATTCATTGGCAAGGAAGGTCCATTTATAATCTCTCATTCCTTCAAAAGCCTTATTACTCGTTTTAAATAGT
>NW_018397298.1:35065-35230 GCF_002168275.2 Theobroma umbraticum
AAGTTGAATTTTTTTACATTTTTAGTTAAAACAGACAATAATTGAATGTTTACCCCTAAAAACTTGAAGAAAAATGCATTCATTGGCTAGAAAAGTCTATTTATAGCCTCCAATTTCTTTAAAAGCCTTATTACTCGCTTTCAATGGTTCTATAATCTCATAATT
>NW_018397298.1:35240-35397 GCF_002168275.2 Theobroma umbraticum
TGAATTTTTTTATATTTTTTGTTGAAACAGACTGTAATTGAATGTTTGCCTCAAGAAATATGAAGAAAAAAACATTCATTGGTAAAAAAGATCCATATATAGTCTCTCATTCCTTCGAACGCCTTTTTACTCATTTTAAATGATTTTATGATCTCAT
>NW_018397298.1:35407-35542 GCF_002168275.2 Theobroma umbraticum
AAGTTGAATCTTTTTACATTTTTCATTGAAACAGATTGTAATTGAATGTTTGTCTTTAGAAACATGAAGAAAAAATTATTCATTGGCAAGAAAGGTCCATTTATAGTCTCACATTCCTTCAAAAGCCTTATTACT
>NW_018397298.1:35659-35976 GCF_002168275.2 Theobroma umbraticum
AAAACAGACAATAATTGAATGTTTACCCCCTAAAACTTAAAGAAAAATGCATTCCTTGGCTAGAAAAGTCTATTTATAGCTTCCAATTTCATCAAAAGCCTTATTACTCGCGTTAAATGGTTCTATAATCTCATAATTGATTTTTATTTGAGTTTTTTTTATATTTTTTATTAAAACAGACTATAATTGAAGGTCTGCCTCAAGAAACATGAAGAAAAAAGCTTTCATTGGTAAGAAAAATCTATATATAGTCTCCCATTCCTTCGAAAGCCTTTTTACTCGTTTTAAATAGTTTTATGATCTCATAATTGATTTTA
>NW_018397298.1:35986-36146 GCF_002168275.2 Theobroma umbraticum
TTTTACATTTTTCATTAAAACAGACTATAATTGAATGTTCACCTTGAGAAACATAAAGAGAAAAGTATTCACTACTAAGAAAAGTCCATATATAGTCTCTCATTCTTTCAAAAGTCATTTTACTCGTTTTAAATAGTTTTATGATCTCATAATTGATTTT
>NW_018397298.1:36157-36305 GCF_002168275.2 Theobroma umbraticum
TTTTACATTTTACATTAAAACAGACTATAATTGAATGTCTGTCATAAGAAATGCGAAGAAAAAATTATTTATTGGCACAAAAAGTCCATTTATAGTCTCCATTCCTTCAAAAGCCTTATTACTCGCTTTAAATAGTTTTATAATCTAA
>NW_018397298.1:36315-36481 GCF_002168275.2 Theobroma umbraticum
TAAGTTGAATTTTTTTTACATTTTTGGTTAAAACAGATAATAATTGAATGTTTATCCCCAAAAACTTGAAGAAAAATGCATTCCTTGGCAAGAAAAGTGTATTTATAGCCTTCAATTCCTTCAAAAGCCTTATTACTCGCTTTAAATGGTTCTATAATCTCATAAT
>NW_018397298.1:36681-36941 GCF_002168275.2 Theobroma umbraticum
ATTCCTTCGAAAGCCTTTTTTCTTGTTTTAAATGGTTTTATGATCTCATAATTGATTTTAAGTTGAATTTTTTTCATTTTTCATTAAAACAAACTATAATTAAATGTCTGCCTTGAGAAACGTGAAGAAAAAAGTATTTATTGATAAGAAAAGTTTATATATAGTCTCCCATTCCTTTGAAAGCCTTTTTACTAATTTTACATGGTTTTATGATCACATAATTGATTTTAAGTTGAATCTTTTTACATTTTTCATTGAAA
>NW_018397298.1:36951-37062 GCF_002168275.2 Theobroma umbraticum
TTGAATGTCTATCTTGAGAAACATGAAGAAAAAAGTATTCATTCGTAAGCAAAGTTCGTTTATAGTCTCTTCTTCCTTTAAAAGCCTTATTACTCGTTTTAAATAGTTTTA
>NW_018397298.1:37072-37156 GCF_002168275.2 Theobroma umbraticum
ATTGATTTTAAGTTGAATTTGTTTTACATTTTTTATTAAAACAGACAATAATTGAATGTTTACCTCTAGAAACTTCAAGAAAAA
>NW_018397298.1:37166-37487 GCF_002168275.2 Theobroma umbraticum
GGCAAGAAAAGTCTATTTATAGCCTCCAATTTCTTAAAAAGTCTTATTGCTCTCTTTAAATGGTTCTATAATCTCATAATTGACTTTACACTGAATTTTTTAACATTTTTTCGTTAAAACAAACTATAATTGAATGTCTGCCTCGAGAAACATGAAGAGAAAAGCATTCAGTGGCAAGAAAAGTCTATTTATAGTCTCTCATTCCGTCACAAGCCATTTTAACAGACAATAATTGAATGTTTACATATAGAAACTTGAACAAAAATGCATTCATTGGCAAGAAAGGTCTATTTATAGCCTCGATTCCTTCAAAAGTGTTAT
>NW_018397298.1:37497-37648 GCF_002168275.2 Theobroma umbraticum
AAATGATTCTATAATCTCATAATTGATTTTAACTTAAATTTTTGTATATTTTTCATTAAAACATACAATAATTGAATGTCTGGCTCAAGAAACATGGAGAAAAAAGCATTCATTGACAAGAAAAGTCCATTTATAGCCTCTCATTCCTTCA
>NW_018397298.1:37669-37788 GCF_002168275.2 Theobroma umbraticum
AATGCTTTTATGATCCCATATTGATTATAAGTTGAAAATTTTTACATTTTTCATTCAAACAGACAATAATTGAGTGTCTACCTCAAGAAACGTGAAGAAAAAAGTATTCATTGGTAAAA
>NW_018397298.1:37888-39051 GCF_002168275.2 Theobroma umbraticum
TAATTAAACATCTACCTCAAGAAACATGAAGAAAAAAGCTTTCGTTGGTAAGAAGAGTCTATATATAGTTTTCCGTTCCTTCGAAAGCCTTTTTACTCATTTTAAATGGTTTCTTGATCTCATAATTGGTTTTAGGTTGAATCTTTATACATTTTCCATTGAAACAGACTATAATTGAATGTCCGTCTTTAGAAACGTAAAGAAAAAAGTATTCATTGCCAAGAAAAGTTCGTTTATAGTCTCTTATTCCTTCAAAAGCCTTATTACTCGCTTTAAATGGTTCTATAATCTCATAACTGATTTTCAGTTGAATTTTTTTATATTTTTTGTTAAAACAGACTATAATTGAATATCTGCCTCGAGAAACGTAAAGAAAAAAGTATTCTTTCGTAAGAAAAGTTCGTTTATAGTTTCCTCTTCCTTTAAAAGCCTTATTACTCGTTTTAAATAGTTTTATAATCTAATAATTGATTTTAAGTTGAATTGTTTTTATATTTTTTGTTAAAATAGATAATAATGAATGTTTACCTCTAGAAACTTCAAGAAAAATGCATTTGTTGGCAAGAAAAGTCTATTTATAGCCTCCAATTCCTTAAAAAGTCCTATTGCTCTCTTTAAATGGTTCTAAAATCTCATAATTGACTTTAAACTGAATTTTTTTACATTTTTTCATTAAAATAAACAATAATTGAATATCTACCTCGAGAAACCTGAAGTAAAAAAACATTCAGTGGCAAGAAAAGTCTATTTATAGTCTCTCATTCCGTCAAAAGCTATTTTAATAGACAATAATTGAATGTTTACATATAGAAACTTGAAGAAAAATGCATTCATTGGCAAGGTCGGTCTATTTATAGCCTCGATTCCTTCAAAAGTGTTATTACTCGCTTAAAATGGTTCTATAATCTCATAATTGATTTTAACATAAATTTTTATACATTTCTTATTAAAATATACTATAATTAAATGTCTGGCTCAAGAAACATGAAGAAAAAAGCTTTAATTGACAAGAAAAGTCCATTTATAGCCTCTCATTCCTTCAAAAGTTGTTTTACTCATTTTAAATGGTTTTATGATCTCATATTGATTATAAGTTGAATTTTTTTATGTTTTTCATTAAAACAGACTATAATTGAGTGTCTACCTCAAGAAACGTGAAGAAA
>NW_018397298.1:39469-39641 GCF_002168275.2 Theobroma umbraticum
AAGAAAAGTCTATATATAGTTTTTCATTCCTTCGAAAGCCTTTTTACTCATTTTAAATGGCTTTTTGATCTCATAATCGATTTTAGGTTGAATCTTTATACATTTTTCATTGAAACAAACTATAATTGAATGTCTGTCTTGAGAAACGTGAAGAAAAAAGTATTCATTGGCA
>NW_018397298.1:39946-40421 GCF_002168275.2 Theobroma umbraticum
TTATTACTCATTTTAAATAGTTTTATAATCTAATAATTGATTTTAAGTTGAATTATTTTTACATTTTTGGCTAAAACTAGACAATAATTGAATGTCCGTCTTTAGAAACGTAAAGAAAAAAGTATTCATTGCCAAGAAAAGTTCGTTTGTAGTCTCTTATTCCTTCAAAAGCCTTATTACTCATTTCAAATAGTTTTATAATCTAATAATTGATTTTAAGTTGATTTTTTTTACATTTTTGGTAAAAAATAGACAATAATTGAATGTTTACCTCTAAAAGCTTGAAGAAAAAAGCATTCGTTGTAAAAAAAGTCTATTTATAAAATGTTTTAAAATGAGTAAAAAGGCTTTCGAAGGAATGGGAGACTAGGTATGGACTTCTCTTACCAATGAATACTTTTCTCTTCACGTTTCTTGACGTAGACATTCAATTATTGTATGTTTTAATGAAAAATGTAAAAAAATTCAACTTAAA
>NW_018397298.1:40614-41172 GCF_002168275.2 Theobroma umbraticum
CATGTTTCTTGAGGCAGACATTCAATTATAGTCTGTTTTAATAAAAAATGTAAACAAATTCAACTCAAAATCAATTATGAGATTATAGAACCATTTAAAGCAAGTAATAACACTTTTAAAGGAATCAGAGGCTATAAATGGACTTATTTTGCCAACGAATGCATTTTCTTCAAGTTTCTGGAGGTAAACATTCAATTATTGTCTATTTTAACAAAAAATGTAAAAAAAAATTCAACTTAAAATCAATTATTAGACTGTAAAACTATTTAAAGTGAGTAATAAGGCTTTTGAAGGAAAAGGAGACTCTAAACAGACTTTTCTTACCTATGAATACTTTTTTCTTCACGTTTATGAAGACTAACATTCAATTATAGTCTGTTTCAATGAAAAAAGTAAAAAGATTCAACTTAAAATCAATTATGAGATAATAAAATGATTTAAAATGAGTAAAAAGGCTTTCGAAGGAATGGGAGACTAGATATGGATTTCTCTTACCAATGAATACTTTTCTCTTCACATTTCTTGAGGCAGACTTTCAATTATAGTCTATTTTAACGA
>NW_018397298.1:41182-41342 GCF_002168275.2 Theobroma umbraticum
AAAATTCAACTTAAAATCAATTATGGGAACTTAAAATCAATTATGGGATCATAAAACCATGTAAAATGAGTAAAACGACTTTTGAAGGAATGAGAGACTATAAATGGACTTTTCTTGCCAACGAATGCATTTTTCTTCAAGTTTCTAGAGGTAAACATTC
>NW_018397298.1:41471-41628 GCF_002168275.2 Theobroma umbraticum
ACTTAAAATCAATTATTAGATTATAAAACTATTTAAAGTGAGTAATAAGGCTTATGAAGGAATTGGAGACTATAAACAGACTTTTCTTGCCAATGAATACTTTTTTCTTCACGTTTCTGAAGATGAACATTCAATTATAGTATGTTTCAATGAAAAA
>NW_018397298.1:41643-41777 GCF_002168275.2 Theobroma umbraticum
CCTAAAATTAATTATGAGATCATAAAATCATTTAAAATGAGTAAAAAGGCGTTCGAAGGAATGTGAGACTATATATGGACTTTTTTTACCAATGAATGCTTTTTTCATCATGTTTCTCAATGCATACATTTCAA
>NW_018397298.1:41829-43495 GCF_002168275.2 Theobroma umbraticum
CATAAAACCATTTAAAACAAGTAAAAAGGCTTTTAAAGGAATAAGAGACTATAAATGGACTTTTCTTGCTAATGAACAGTTTTTTCTTCACGTTTCTCAAGAAAGATATTCAATTATACTCTGTTTTAATGAAAAATATAAAAAAATTTAACATAAAATCAATTATGACATTATAGAACTATTTAAAGCGAGTAATAAGGCTTTTAAAGGATCTGGAGGCTATAAATAGACTTTTCTTGCCAACGAATGCATTTTCTTTAAGTTTTTAGAGGTAAACATTCAATTATTGTTTGTTTTAACTAAAAATATAAAAAAATTCAACTTTAAATTAATTATTAGATTATAAAACTATTTAAAGTGAGTAATAAGGCTTCTGAAGGAATTGGAGACTATAAACTTACTTTCCTTGCCAATGAATATTTTTTTCTTCATGTTTCTTAAGACAAACATTCAATTATAGTCTGTTTCAATGAAAAATGAAAAAAGATTCAACTTGAAATTAATTATGAGATCATAAAATCATTTAAAATGAGTGAAAAAGCGTTTAAAGGAATGTGCGACTATATATGGACTTTTTTTACCAATTAATACTTTTTTCTTCATGTTTCTCAAGGCAGACATTTCAATTATAGTCTGTTTTAATGAAAAATATAAAAAAATTTAATTTAAAATCAATTATGAGATCATAAAACTATTTAAAATGAGTAAAAAGGCTTTTGAAGGAATGAGAGACTATAAATGGACTTTTCTTGCCAATGAATAGTTTTTTCTTCACATTTCTCGAGATAGAATTGAATTATAATCTGTTTTAATAAAAAATGTAAAAAAATTTAACTTAAAATCAAATATGAGATTATAGAACTATTTAAAGCAAGTAATAAGACTTATGAAGGAATCAGAGGCTAAAAATAGACTTTTCTTGCCAACAAATGCATTTTTCTTCAAGTTTCTAGAGTTAAACATTTAATTATTGTCTATTTTAACAAAAAATGTTAAAAAAATTTAACTTAAAATCAATTATTAGATTATAAAACTATTTAAAGTGAGTAATAAGGCTTTTGAAGGAATTGGAGACTACAAACGGACTTTCCTTACCAGTGACTACTTTTTTCATCACGTTTCTGAAGACAAACATTCAATTATAGTCTATTTGAATGAAAAATGGAAAAAGATTCAACTTAAATTAATTATGAGATCATAAAATCATTTAAAATGAGTAAAAAGGCGTTTGAAGGAATGTGAGACTATATATGGACTTTTTTTACCAATGAATGTTTTTTTCTTCATGTTTCTTAAGGTAGATATTTCAATTATAGTCTGTTTCAATGAAAAATGTAAAACAATTCAACTTAAAATCAATTATGAGATCATAAAACTATTTAAAATGAGTAAAAAGGCTTTTGAAGGAATGAGAGACTATAAATGGACTTTTCTTATCAATGAATAGTTTTTTTTCACATTTCTCGAAGTGAACATTCAATTATAATCTGTTTTAATGAAAAATGTAAAAAAATTTAATTTAAAATCAATTATGAGAATATAGAACCATCTAAAGTGGGTGATAAAGCTTTTGAAGGAATAGGAAGCTATAAATAGACTTTTCTTGCCAGCGAATGCATTTTTCTTCAAGTTTTTAGAGGTAAACATTCAATTATTATCTGTTTTA
>NW_018397298.1:43725-44194 GCF_002168275.2 Theobroma umbraticum
TGACAGACTATAAACGGATTTTTCTTGCCAATGAATACTTTTTTCTTCACATTTTTCAAGATGGACATTCAATTATAGTCTGTTTCAATGAAAAATGTAAAACAAATTCAAATTAAAATCAATTTGGAGATTATAAAACCATTTAAAGTGAGTAATAAAGCTTTTAAAATAATAGAAGACTATATATGGACTTTTCTTACAAATGAATGCTTTTTTCTTCATGTTTCTCAAGGTAGACATTCAATTGTAGTCTGTTTTAATGAACGATATAAAAAAATTCAACTTAAAATCAATTATAAGATTGTAGAACCATTTAAAGCGAGTAATAAGGATTTTGAAGGAATCAGAGGCTATAAATACACTTTTCTTGCCAATGAATGCATTTTTCTTCAAGTTTCTAGAGGTAAACATCCAATTATTGTCTATTTTAACCAAAAATATAAAAACAATTCAACTTAAAATTAATTAT
>NW_018397298.1:44204-44444 GCF_002168275.2 Theobroma umbraticum
AACTATTTAAAATGAGTAATAAGATCTTTGAAGGAATGAGAGACTATAAACGAACTTTTCTTACCAATAAATACTTTTTTCTTCATGTTTCTCAAGATGGATATTCAATTATAGTCTGTTTCAATGAAAAATATAAAAAGATTCAACCTAAAATCAATCATGAGATCATAAAACCATTTAAAATAAGTAAAAAGGCTTTCGAAGGAATGGAAAACTATATATAGACTTTTCTTACCAATG
>NW_018397298.1:44606-44807 GCF_002168275.2 Theobroma umbraticum
TTCAACTTAAAATCAATTATGAGATCATAAAACCATTTAAAATGAGTAAAATGGCTTTTGAAGGAATGAGACTATAAATAGTCTTTTCTGACCAATGAATGCTTTTATCTTCACATTTCTTAAGGTAGACATTCAATTATAGTATTCTTTAACAAAAAATGTAAAACAATTCAACTTAAAATAAATTATGAGATTATAAAA
>NW_018397298.1:45085-45250 GCF_002168275.2 Theobroma umbraticum
CAATTATTAGATTATAAAATTATTTAAAGCGAGTAATAAGGCTTTTGAAGGAATTAGAGACTATAAACGAACTTTCCTTGCCAATGAATACTTTTTTCTTCACATTTCTCAAGACAAACATTCAATTATAATCTGTTTCAATGAAAAATGGAAAAAGTTTCAACT
>NW_018397298.1:45260-45719 GCF_002168275.2 Theobroma umbraticum
TATGAGATCATAAAACTATTTAAAATGAGTAAAAAGGCTTTCAAAGGAATGGAAGACTATATATCGAGTTCTCTTACCAATGAATGCTTTTTTCTTCATGTTTCTCAAGGCGAACATTCAATTATAGTCTGTTGTAATGAAAAATTAAAAAAATTCAACTTATATCAATTATGAGATCATAAAACTATTTAAAACGAGTAAAACAGCTTTTGAAAGAATGAGAGACTATAAATGGACTTTTCTTGCCAATGAAGGCTTTTTTCTTTATATTTCTTGAGACAGACATTCAATTAGAGTTTGTTTTAAAGAAAAATGTAAAAAAATTCAGCTTAAAATTAATTACAAAATCATAAAACCATTTAAAACGAGTAAAAAGATTTTCAAAGGAAAGGGAGAATATATATGGACTTTTCTTGCCAATGAATACTTTTTTCTTCATGTTTCTTAAGCTAGACATTC
>NW_018397298.1:45806-45977 GCF_002168275.2 Theobroma umbraticum
TAATTATGAGATTATAGAACCATTTAAAGCAAGTAATAACGCTTTTGAAGGAATCGAGGCTATAAATAAACCTTTCTCGCCAATGAATGTATTTTGCTTCAAGTTTCTGTATGTAAATATTTAATTATTGTCTATTAAAATGGCTTTTGAAGGAATGAGAGACTATAAATA
>NW_018397298.1:45987-46136 GCF_002168275.2 Theobroma umbraticum
ACCAATGAATGCTTTTTTCTTCACATTTCTTGAGGCAGATATTCAATTATATTCTGTTTTAACAAAAAATGTAAAAAAATCAACTTAAAATCAGTTATGAGATTATAGAACCATTTAAAGTGAGTAACAAGGCTTTTGAAGGAATCGAA
>NW_018397298.1:46432-46633 GCF_002168275.2 Theobroma umbraticum
TTCCTCACGTTTCTCGAGACTGACATACAATTATAATCTGTTTCAATGAAAAATGTAAAAATATTTAACTTAAAATTCATTATGAGGTCATAAAACCATTTAAAATGAGTAAAACGACTTTTGATGGAATGGGAGACTATATATGGACTTTTCTTAACAATAAATGCTTTTTTCTTTACGTTGCTCGAGACAAACATCCTA
>NW_018397298.1:46654-46951 GCF_002168275.2 Theobroma umbraticum
AATATAAAAAAATTCAACTTAAAATCAATTATGAGATCATAAAACCATTTAAAATAAGTAAAATAGCTTTTGAAGGAATGAGAGACTATAAATGCACTTTTCTTGCCAATGAATCTTTTTTCTTTGTGTTTCTTGAGGCAACCATTCAATTATAGTCTGTTTTAATAAAAAATGTAAAAAAATTCGACTTAAAATCAATTATGAGATCATATAAACCTTTTAAAACGAGTAAAAAAGCTTTCGAAGGAATGGGAGACTATATATAGACTTTTCTTATCAATGAATGCTTTTTTCTTC
>NW_018397298.1:47047-47179 GCF_002168275.2 Theobroma umbraticum
AACTTAATATCAACTTTGAGATTACAGAACCATTTAAAGCGAGTAATAACGCTTTTAAAAGAATCAGAGGCTATAAATAGACTTTTCTTGTCAAGGAATGCATTTTTCTTCAAGTTTCTTGAGGTAAACATT
>NW_018397298.1:47189-47358 GCF_002168275.2 Theobroma umbraticum
CTGTTTTAACTAAAAATGTAAAAAAACTTTAACTTAAAATCAATTATGAGATCATAAAACCATTTAAAACAAGTAAAAAGGCTTTCGAAGGAATGAGAGACTATATATGAACTTTTCTTACTAATGAGTGCTTTTTTCTTAATGTTTCTTGAGGCAGACATTCAATTAT
>NW_018397298.1:47405-47677 GCF_002168275.2 Theobroma umbraticum
GACTTTTCTCGCCAAAGAGTGCATTTTTCTTCAAGTTTCTAGAGGTAAACATTCAGTTATTATTTGTTTTAACTAAAAATATAAAAAAAATTTAACTTAAAATCAATTATGAGATCATACAACCATTGAAAACGAAGAAAAAGGCTTTCGAAGGAATGAGAGACTATATATGGACTTTTCTTGTCAATGAATGCTTTTTACTTCATGTTTCTGGAGGCAGACATTCAATTATAGTCTGTTTTAATGAAAAATATAAAAACATTCAACTTAAA
>NW_018397298.1:47779-47892 GCF_002168275.2 Theobroma umbraticum
TCAAGTTTCTAGAGGTAAACATTCAATTATTGTCTGTTTAAACTAAAAATATAAAAAAAATTCAACTTAAAATCAATTATTAGACTATAAAACTATTTAAAGTGAGTAATAAG
>NW_018397298.1:47910-48188 GCF_002168275.2 Theobroma umbraticum
GACTATAAACGAACTTTTTTTATAAATGTATGCTTTTTTCCTTACATTTCTCGAGACTGACATACAATTATAGTCTATTTCAATGAAAAATGTAAAAAAATTTAACTTAAAATCCATTATAAGATCATAAAACTATTTAAACTGAGTAAAAAGGCTTTTGATGGATTGAGAGACTATATATGAACTTTTCTTACCAATAAATACTTTTTTCTTTATGTTTCTCAAGGCAAACTTTCAACTATAGTCTAATTTATTGAAAAATGTAAAAAAATTCAACT
>NW_018397298.1:48198-48678 GCF_002168275.2 Theobroma umbraticum
TATGAGATCATAAAACTATTTAAATTGAGTAAAACAGCTTTTGAAGGAATGAGAGACTATAAATGCACTTTTCTTGCCAATGAATGCTTTTTCTTTACGTTTTTCGAGGTAAGTATTCAATTACAGTCTGTTTTAATAAAAAATATAAAAAAATTCAATTTAAAATCAATTATGAGATCATAGAACCATTTAAAACGAGTAAAAAAGCTTTCGAAGGAGTGAGAGACTATATATAGACTATTCTTATCGATGAATGCTTTTTTCTCCACGTTTCTTAAGGCAGACATTCAATAATAGTCTGTTTTAACGAAAAATGTAACAAAATTCATCTTAAAAATAATTATGAGATTAAAAAACCATTTAAAGCGAGTAATAAGGCTTTTGAAGAAATCAAAGGCTATAAATAGACTTTTCTTGCCAAGGAATACATTTTTCTTCAAGTTTCTAGAGGTAAACATTCAATTATTGTCTGTTTTAACT
>NW_018397298.1:48688-48807 GCF_002168275.2 Theobroma umbraticum
AAAAACTTTAACTTAAATTCAATTATGAGATCATAAAATCATTTAAAATGAGTAAAAAGGTGTTCGAAGGAATGAGAGACTATATATGGACTTTTCTTACCAATGAATGCTTTTTTCTT
>NW_018397298.1:48973-49132 GCF_002168275.2 Theobroma umbraticum
CAACGAATGCATTTTGGTTCGAGTTTCTGTATGTAAATATTTAATTATTGTCTATTAAAATGACTTTTGAAGGAATGGGAGACTATAAATAAACTTTTCTTACCAATGAATGCTATTTTCTTCACGTTTCTTGAGGCAGACATTCAATTATAGTCTGTT
>NW_018397298.1:49142-49300 GCF_002168275.2 Theobroma umbraticum
ATATAAAAAAATTTAACTTAAAATCAATTATGAGATTATAGAATTATTTAAAGCGAGTAATAAGGCTTTTGAAGGAATCGGAGGATATAAATAGACTTCTCTTGCCAACGAATGCATTTTCTTCAAGTTTCTAGAGGTAAACATTCAATTATTGTCTG
>NW_018397298.1:49596-49758 GCF_002168275.2 Theobroma umbraticum
ATGAAAAATATAAAAAGATTTAATTTAAAATCCATTATGAGGTCATAAAACCATTTAAATGAGTAAAAAGACTTTTGATGGAATGGGAGGCTATATATGGACTTTTCTTAAGAATAAATGCTTTTTTCTTTACGTTTCTCGAGGCAAACATCCAATTATAGT
>NW_018397298.1:49957-50113 GCF_002168275.2 Theobroma umbraticum
GTTTTGAAGGAATGAGACTATAAATAGACTTTTCTTACCAATGAATGTTTTTATCTTCACGTTTCTTAAGGTAGACATTCAATTATAGTATGTTTTAACAATAAATGTAAAACAATTCAACTTAAAATAAATTATGAGATTATAAAACCATTTCAA
>NW_018397298.1:50213-50383 GCF_002168275.2 Theobroma umbraticum
TTTAACTTAAAATCAATTATGAGATTATAAAACCATTTAGAACGAGTAAAACGACTTTTGAAGGAATGAGAGACTATAAGTGGACTTTTCTTACCAATGAATGCTTTTATCTTCAAATTTCTCAAGGCAGACATTCAATTATAGTCTGTTTTAACAAAAAATGTAAAACA
>NW_018397298.1:50399-51992 GCF_002168275.2 Theobroma umbraticum
AGTAATAAGGCTTTTGAAGAAATCAGAGGCTATAAATAGACTTTTCTTGCCAACGAATTCATTTTTCTTTAAGTTTCTGGAGGTAAACATTCAATTAATGTCTGTTTTAACCAAAAATGTAAAAAAAATTCAACTAAAAATCAATTATTAGATTATAAAACTATTTAAAACAAGTAATAAGTCTTTTGAAGGAATGGGAGACTATAAACAGACATTCTTTGCCAATGAATACTTTTTTCTTCACGTTTCTTAAGATGAACAATCAATTATAGTCTGTTTTAGTAAAAAATGTAAAAAGATTCAACTTAAAATCAATTATGAGCTTTTAGAACCATTTAAAACGAGTAAAAAGACTTTCGAAGGAATGAAAAACTAAATATGGACTTTTCTTACCAATGAATGCTTTTTTCTTCACGTTTCTTGAGGTAGACATTCAATTATAGTCTGTTTTAATGAGAAATGTAAAAAAATCAACTTAAAATCAATTATGAGATCATAAAAATATTTAAAATGAGTAAAAAGGTTTTTGAAGGAATGAAAGACTATATATGGACTTCTCTTACCAATGAATGCTTTTTTCTCATGTTTCTTAAGGTAGACATTTAATTATAGTATGTTTTAATGAAAAATGTAAAAAAATTCAACTTAAAATCAATTATGAGATCATAAAACCATTAAAACGAGTAAAACGACTTTTGAAGGAATGAGAGGCTATAAGTAGACTTTTCTTACCAATGAATGCTTTTATCTTCACATTTCTCAAGGTAGACATTCAATTATAGTCTGTTTTAACAAAAAATGTAAAAAAATTCAACTTAAAATCAATTATGAGATTATAGAACCATTTAAAGCGAGTAATAAGGCTTTTGAAGGAATCAGAGGCTATAAATAGACTTTTCTTGCCAACGAATGCATTTTTCTTTAAGTTTTTGGAGGTAAACATTCAATTATTTTCTATTTTAACTAAAAATGTAAAAACGATTCAACTTCAAATTAAATATTAGATTATAAAACTATTTGAAACTAGTAATAAGCCTTTTGAAGAAATGGGAGACTATAAACGAACTTTCCTTGCCAATGAATACTTTTTTCGTCACATTTTTCAAGAAGGACATTCAATTATTGTCTGTTTCAATGAAAAATGTAAATTGAAATCAAATTAAAATCAATTTGAAGATTATAAAATCGTTTAAAGTGAGTAATAAGGCCTTTAATGGAATGGGAGACTATATATGGAGTTTTCTTACCAATGAATACTTTTCTCTTTACATTTCTTGAGGTAGACATTTAATTATAGTCTATTTTAATGAAAAAAGTAAAAAAATTCAACTTAAAATCAATTATGAGATCATAAAGCCATTTAAAATGAGTAAAAAGGCTTTTGAAGGAATGAGAGACTATAAACGGACTTTTCTTACCAATGACAGTTTTTTTTTTCATATTTCTCAAGGCAGACATTCAATTACAGTCTGTTTTAATCAAAAATGTAAAAAAATTCAACTTAAAATCAATTATGAGATCATAAAACCATTTAAAATGAGTAAAACAACTTTTGAAGGAATGAGAGACTATAAGTGGACTTTTCTTGCCAAT
>NW_018397298.1:52002-52164 GCF_002168275.2 Theobroma umbraticum
CTATAAACAGACTTTTCTTGCCAATGAATACTTTTTTCTTCATTTTTCTCAAGATAGACATTCAATTATAGTTTCTTTCAATGAAAAATGTAAAAAGAATCAAACTACAATCAATTATGAGATCATAAAACTATTTAAAATGAGTAAAAAGGCTTTTGAAGG
>NW_018397298.1:52286-52435 GCF_002168275.2 Theobroma umbraticum
TTATGAGTTCATAAAACCATTTAAAACGAGTAAAACGACTTTTGAAGGAATGAGAGACTACAAGTGGACTTTTCTTGCCAATGAATGCTTTTATCTTCACGTTTCTCAAGGCAAACATTCAATTATAGTCTGTTTTAACAAAAAATGTA
>NW_018397298.1:52814-54058 GCF_002168275.2 Theobroma umbraticum
AGAGACTATAAACGGACTTTCCTTGCCAATGAATGCTTTTTTCTTCATGTTTTTAAAGAAGGACATTCAATTATAGTCTGTTTCAATAAAAAATGTAAAATGAATTCAAATTAAAATCAATTTAGAGATTATAAAACCATTTAAAGTGAGTAATAAAGCCTTTAAAGGAATGGGAGGCTATATATAGACTTTTCTTACTAATGAATGCTTGTTTCTTCATGTTTCTTGAGGTAGACATTCAATTATAGTTTGTTTTAATGAAAAATGTAAAAAAATTCAACTTAAAATCACTTATGAGATCATAAAACCATTTAAAATGACTACAATGACATTTGAAGGAATAGGAAACTATATATGGACTTCTCTTACCAATGAATGCTTTTTTCTCTATGTTTCTTGAGGTAGACATTCAATTATAGTCTGTTTTAATGAAAAATGTAAAAAAATTCAACTTAAAATCAATTATGAGTTCATAAAACCATTTAAAGTGAGTAAAATTACTTTTGAAGAATGAATGACTATAAGTGGACTTTTCTTACCAATGAATGCTTTTACCTTCACATTTCTCAAGGTAGACATTCAATATAGTCTATTTTAACCAAAAATGTAAAAAAATTTAATTTAAAATCAATTATGAGATTATAGAACCATTTAAAGCGAGTAATAAGGCTTTTGAAAGAATCGGATGCTATAAAAGACTTTTCTTGCCAACGAATGCATTTATCTTAAAGTTTCTAGAGGTAAACATTCAATTATTGGCTGTTTTTAACGAAAAATGTAAAAAAAATTCAACTTAAAATCAATTGTTAGGTTATAAAACTATTTAAAACGAGTAATAAGGCTTTTGAAGGAATGGCAGACTATAAACGAAATTTCCTTGCATATGAATACTTTTTTCTTCATGTTTCCCAAGATGGACAAGCAATTATAATCTGTTTCAATGAAAAATGTAAAAAGATTCATCCTAAAATCAATTATGAGATCATAAAATCATTTAAAATGAGTAAAAGGGCTTTCGAATGAATGAAAAACTATATATGGACTTTTCTTATCAATGAATGCTTTTTTATTCACATTTCTCAAGGTGGACATTCAATTATAGTCTGTTTTAATGAAAAATGTAAAAAAAATTAACTTAAAATTAATTATGAAATCATAAAGCCATTTAAAACGAGTAAAAAGGCTTTTGTAGGAATGAGAGACTATAAATGGACTTTTCTTATCAATGAATGCTTTTTTCTTCA
>NW_018397298.1:54451-54737 GCF_002168275.2 Theobroma umbraticum
TTTCTTAAGACAGACATTCAATTATAGTCTGTTTCAATAAAAAATATAAAAGGATTCATCTTAAAATCAATTATGAGATCATAAAACCATTTAAAATGAGTAAAATGGCTTTCCAAGGAATGAAAAACTATATATGAGCTTTTCTTACCAATGAATGTTTTTTTCATCACGTTTCTCAAGATAGACATTCAATTATAGTTTATTTTAATGAAAAATATAAAAAAATTCAACTTAAAACCATTTAAAATGAGTAAAACGGCATTTGAAGGAATGAGAGACTATATAT
>NW_018397298.1:55057-55187 GCF_002168275.2 Theobroma umbraticum
GAGATCATAAAACCATTAAAACGAGTAAAACGACTTTTGAAGGAATGAGAGGCTCTAAGTGGACCTTTCTTACCAATGAATGCTTTTATCTTCACATTTCTCAAAGCAGACATTCAATTATAGTTTTTTT